>NC_048299.1:206474461-206527109 GCF_013100865.1 Trachemys scripta elegans
CCCGGCTCCCCGCGGGCCCGGCTGACCCGGCTCCCCGCGGGCCCGGCTGACCCGGCTCCCCGCCGGCCCGGCTCCCCGCGGGCCCGGCTGACCCGGCTCCCCGCCGGCCCGGCTGACCTCCCGATTTTCCCGGACATGCCCGGCTTTTGGGGATTTCCCCCCGGACGGGGATTTGAGCCCCCAAAAGCCGGACATGTCCGGGAAAATCCAGACGTATGGTAACCCTAATGTAGCACTGCAGCCAACAGAGCAGCCAAGAAAGCAGCCATAAATTAGACAGGCCCTCAAAACTACCTAAATTATGCTGAGAACCTCTCTAGCCTCTGAAACAGCCCAGGATTGGGAGGGCGCAAAGGTGGCCTAAAGCCATCATAGCTCGCACCACTCCCCAGTGGGTTGCAAGTTCTGTGCTTCACCTTTTAGAATCTCACCCTCTGAATAGATTGCAGATTTGTCTGCAGTGCAAATCCAGGCAATCTCACACTTTGAAAAAAAAAGAAACATCAAAGAGATTAAAATGGAACACTTGGTTCTCATATTTCATATGAGGGTGTTCACTAATTGTCAAATAACTGTGATTTACACATTCATTAAAATGTAATGGTAGTGGAAAGGTCATCCTGTTTGCATATGAGGTACTGAGCCATTCACTATAGTTTTGCAGATCTACTGCACCTAAAATGACAACAAATCAACGCTCTTTCCCAATAAGAGGCAGCTAAGCCATTATCTTATAAATCTTTACATCTTAGGCAGTCAGTCAGTGTTGGCCATTTTCCAAGTGTTCTGAAGCACTCTATCCTTATGTGTCATCACCCAATATACTGAACAGTTACACATAAGCTTTGGGAGGGGAGAGCAGGGCCCCATACATTTGGTGTTTGCACAGTCATGACACTGCTGCAAAACTGTATTAAGAGAATCTAAGCTTTCTTTTTTGTTACATTTCTATCCCTTAATGGAAAGAAAACCTTCTAAATATGGAGAGTAAACCAATTCAGAGCTGAATTCCTGATTCTGCAAATGGCTTGAAGCAACAGCTCAACGGTATGAACTACCACATATCTGAATGTGCATTAACTCTGAATGCTAATGATGGCACATTAAATATGAACCCTATTGATTAGCCAACTTCTGATCATTTTAGTAAAACTATTCAGCTACTAGTTATCCAACAATACAAAATTACCTCTCAAGCGGTCTCTTGTGTGCTAAACGCCTTCTCTGCTGCTTCTCCTGACAACTTGTACACTGCAATTGTTTGTTAATACAAAACATCTATTGTACACTGAAAACTGCAAGAAAAATAAACCAAGTCTGGCATAAATATAAACACTACAACGAATACTTTGCTGACTGTGCTGTTCATTTTATATTTACTTCAACTGTTTTAGTTGAAGTAATTCAGGAGTATCACTGAATTTAGATTCAGCTTACCATGGAGGGCACCGGGTCTTGGCCCATAAAGATGTCAGCAAAGAAAATTTTAAAATGAAAGACTTCCACATTCTTATAAGAATAATGATATCAAAAGGTCTTTTGATATCAAACTTTTTATTATGAATTTATACTATAAAAAACAGCAATAAATCCCAAACCCAATAACCCAATTTTTACCTCTCATGTAACTACAACATTACATACAACTTACATATTATTCTCCATTTCACAAATGAATGCAATTGGCTAATGATGCACCATGTTGAGAGGGTTGCATAAGAGATACCACAACCACTCCACTCCACCTCACCATCGTCACACCTAGTCTATAAACAAGACAGTACTTTTATATAAGATGTGTCCACAAGCGTAGGTGCAGGATTATATTAAAACCTTATCAGACAACATTCTTCTGCTATGCCCACAACCATGCATTTTAATTTAAAAAAAAAAAAAGTTATTTTGTAAAATGCTATCTGCTCTGACCCAGGCAAAACAAAATAGCCAAACAGAATCCCACAAAATAAGGATTCCATTAAGTTGGGGGTTTATTTTGTTTTTTAATAAAACTAGGATGGCGATCAATTTAGCTCACAGCATGGTCATTTTAAAACAAAACAATCTCATGGAAAAACTTTGCAGTTCATTTTCAGGAAACAAAGATTATACATTGAGGATTTTCAGAATTGGTGTGGAGGAAAATAAGAAGTGTAGTTCAATCCTTGCATAATAGGAAAAAACTTCAAACATAATTTTCACTGTGTTTTATAACAGAAAAACAGACACCTTCATATCCCCTGCAGTGATCCTTAGCAGGGAATTGGAGCACAGACTTCATTACAGAGTATTGATCTTATTAAACAACAGGCTCTGAATTTATTGATCAATTCTAACTAAACCCCTTACTGTTTGCTAGGCCATGCATGATGTGCAGTTCTGGATTACTAAACAAAAGAGTAATACAACACTGTTTTCCCCCTTGGTCAAACAGTAGTTTTTTTACAGTACATAACAAAAGTTACATGACTGACCTACTAGCAAATAGCCCAGTTGTAGCCACGTCAGCCACGTATCAAAAGCTTGTCTCTCTCACCAACAAAAGTTGGTCCAATAAAAGATATTACCTCACCCATCTTGACTCTCTACTAGCAAAGAGCATACAGTATTAAAACTAGAGTTATTCTGCACGCCGCCTCTGTTACTATACAAAATGTACAGTAATCTCTGAAAGTTCATACTAACCTTAAAGGGGTACTAACATTAAGTATTCAGAGCCCATATAGTTTTTGCTACTTGAAATCTTATTTTAAAATGGGATTCCAAGATTAAGATATCATTTTGTCCATTTTCATTTTTATTTAAGGGAATCAAGAATTTCTATCCTGATACTCAATACAGTTGGCTTTAATTTAAAAACAAACTGGAAAAAAATGCAGATTCACATTACAGTGGGTGATGGGGTGCCTGCCCCACACTGGGCTCTAAGGTGTTAATAGAGTCCTTGGGAGGCTGCGCAGAAGGCAGCCAATCAGAGAAGGACAGCCAATCAGGGTTGAGCTGGCCCATATAAGAAGGGCTGCAGAGCAAAGTAGTTTGTCACTCTCTGGAGCTTGAGGAGGGAGGAGGACTGGATGCCTTGCAGGCTGAAGGTAGCAAGTGTGCCAGAGAGAGCAGTGCTGCAGGCAGAGACATGGGGAGCTAAAGGCAGCTTCTGGCGGGCTGCAGGGATCTGCAAGCTGAGACCCTGAGGCAAGGATAAAGAGGGTGCTGGGGACCATGGGGAAGTGACCCAGGGAAAGGTATTGAGAGGTTGAAAGGGATGCAGCACGTAGCTGCTATCTACTGGGTCCCTGGACTGGGAGCCAGAGTAGTGGATGGGCCAGATTCTCCCCCTCCCCTGCCATGCCATTGAGGAAGTGGCCAGACAATTCCTTGCAGAAGACACTGAGGGAAGTGGCTGGACTGCAGACTATTACACTGTTGCCCGGGAGTGTAAAAGGGGGGAGCACAGAGTGCGGCACAACTGAAGGGCTGTGTCACAAAGAGGACCTCATGGTCCTGGGAATAATGTGGGTCCCCAGATCAGAAGTGACAGCAGCGAGGCACCACCAAAAGAGGGTGCACTGGCAAGAAGAACTAACCCCCGGGTCAGCCTGCAGGAGGTGCTGCAGTGGTGAGTCACACCCTGTCACACATTGCAAGACCTTGATTCTGCAAAGTAAGGCCCAGATCAAGCATTATGATCTGCATGGGTGCACTACTACACCAAATGGAGCCCTGCTGACTCCAATACCTGTCTGGATCACAATGTAAGCCAGGGGTTGGCAACCTTTCAGAAGCAGTGTGCTGAGTCTTCATTTATTCACTTTAATTTAAGATTTCGCGTGCTGGTAATACATTTTAATGTTTTTTAGAAGGTCTCTCTCTAAGTCTGTATATTATATAACTAAACTATTGTATGTAACGTAAACAAGGTTTTCAAAATGTTTAAGAAGCTTCATTTCAAATTAAATTAAAAAGCTGATCTTATGCCGCCGGCCTGCTCAGGCCGCTGCTGGCCTGGGGTTCCGTTCACCTAGGCCGGCGGCGGGCTGAGCGGGGCTGGTGGCCGGGACCCCAGATCGACACCAGTCTGGGGTCCTGTCCGCTGGCTCCTGCCAGCCAGGGTCTGGCTGCTGCCCTTGCTCAGCCCGCTGACGGTCTGGGGTCCCAGCCCTGCCCACATAGAGTGGGTACCTACCTTCTCCCTGGTTCTGGTCCAATCTCTTCCTCTCTCTCTGCACTGAGCTGAGGGTAGGAGTGCACTGAGCACAGGGCTGGGGGCGAAGGAGCAGGCTGGGCGTTGGGGTGCTGGGTGTTGGGGTGCAGGGTCTGACCAGGAGCTAGAATGAGGGAGGGGGCTCAGGGTTGGGGCAGAAGGTTTGGGTGTGGCGCACTTACCTGGGCAGCTCCCATTTGTTGCGAGGGGTGCAGGTGGGAATGTGTGTGTGTGGGGGGGGGGGGGGGAGGGGGAGGCGGGGGCCCCCATTTGGGGTTCGGGTTGGGGGTGTGGGGGGTGCTAGAGTCAGGGCTGGGGTCATTGGGGGGGGGATGCAGGGGGCTGGGATGTGAGGGGGTGCAGGGGTCAGGGCAGAGGGTTGGGCTGGGATCAGGGGAGGTGCTCCCAGCCCCCTGCCCTGAGTGGCTGACAGCAGGGGGCTAGGGGGATAGCCCTGATTCCACCCCCCCTTCCCCTAGGCCCCGCTCCTGCCTCTTCTTCGCCTCCTTCCCGGTCTGAGCAGTGAGGGCACTGGGGCGCCTCTTCTGCCCACCCTTGCAAGGGCCATCGGCAGCAGGGAGGGAGAGGAGGCGGGACATGACGCAGCACGCTGGGGGAAGAGGCAGGGGAGGGAGAAGCTTGGCTGCCAGCGGAGAGCAGCTGGCAGGACCAAGCTTGCTTCTGCCCCTTGTCCCCCTTTCCCCCCCCCCGCGAGAGAGCGGTAAGTGGGGGGTAGAGAAGAGCGGGCTGGGCTGGGCAGGATTTTTAATGGCACGCTGCTGCCTGCCGGGGTCCCAGCCGTCGGCCCCGCTCAGCGTGCTGCCGGGGTTCGGCAGCGGGCTGAGTGGGCCCAGCGGCGGCCGCAGCATGCCATTAAAAATCGGCACGCGTGCCATAGGTTGCCGACCCCTGATGTGGGCTATCAAGACATAAGGGTCTGTCCACAAAGATCCCGTTGCCGAACTTTGTTCTAAAAATCAAATTCATTGTTTGTAGTTTTGTCACAATTTTAATTTGCTTATAAGTAAAAGTCTCTTCAAAAGCAGGAATCTCTAGTTTTACTTTTTTGGGCGGGGGTGGGGAGCTGTGTAATGTATCTAAGGCATGAGGTTTGTTCTTTTTTAAAAATCAAAATAATACCTTTAAAGAATACCCCCTTTAATAATTAAACATGATCTTTGGCTCTGTAGCTATTGAAGTATAAGTACAAAATAGAAAGTCCCAGCTCCCCTAGTTCCAGAACCTATCGCTATATGCATGAAATATTTAAGTAAAGATAAACAAGGTTTGAATAAAATAGACTTCATATAGTTGTAAATGGTGGTACAGTAGCATTATAAACTTGACTGAGTCAATGTATAAATAAGGATGTGAGTTGATGACTTTGTTACTACTTCATATGAATGTAGGGCTCATGAACTGATAGTCCTGGAGATTAATAAAACAGAGAAAATATTGGAAATACTTTTTCTAAACTACCCCATGTACCTCAACTCTCACTTGGATGGAGTCCTTCCAGTTGAGAACAATTACTTGTCACTCCCTTTTCCTTGTTTCTTTTTCTAGTAAGTTTAACAATTAGTGCTGCAGCCTTTACTCCAGTGTTTTTTTAAAGTTTGGGTTGTGACCCACTACTGGATCGCAGCATGTAAGGCACTGGGTTGCCTCGCTCAGCCCCGTCAACGGTCCTGCCCAGCTAAGGCAGGCTAGTGCCTACCTCTTCCGACACCACGCTGTGCCCCGGAAGCGGCCAGCAGCGGGTCTGGCTTCTAGGCAAGGTGGCCACAGGCTCCGCGTGGTGCCCCCCCAAGCACCGGCTCTGCACTCCCACTGGCTGGGGGGAGGCGGTGCCTATGGGCGAGAGCCGCTTGCATGCCTCCTCCTAGGAGCCAGACCAGCTGCTAGCCGCTTCCAGAGCACAGCGTGGTCTGCAGTGCCAGGATAAGCAGGCAACCTGCCTCTGCACCCCGGCTGCGCAGCTGACCGGGAACTGCCAGAGGTAAGCCCGTGCCCCAACCCCACACCCCAAACCCCTGCACCAGCCCTGAGCCCCCTCAAACCCAGAACCCCCTCCTACACCCCAAACACCTCATGCCCAGCCTCACCCCAGAGCCTGCACCCCCAGCCCAGAACCCTGACCTCCTCCCATACCCCAACCCTCTGCACTAGCCCTGAGCCCCTCCCAAACCCCTCATCCCTGGGGTTGCGGGCATCAACAATTTTCTTCAACTGGGTCCCCAGAATTTTTTTTAAACCATTGCTTTACTCTATTCTGAAACCCTTAGTTCTGTGAGTGAGCCTTACTCACATATGTGATCCCACTTCCCACTGAACTCAGTTATACTACTAAATGTAAGGATTAGTCATCTAATTAATGGATGGTGGCTTTTGTGACATGGACACATATCTACCAGAAACTGGATTGAGACCAACACATTTTTTTTCACAATAGGCTACTGAAGAGTCATCAGTTAGTAAGTCCTTTCATATACAACTGACAGATTGAATGTGAACTAGTGACCTAGAAGTGAAAGGCTATATTCCCCATTACCAATCTCTTGAGAACTGAATTAATCAATTTTATAAAAGCAAGTGTGTGCATTACAACACTGTATTATTAAGTAAGAAAGGAAAGTGGTGTTCTTTGAGTATAAGGGCATATGCTCAGTAAGAGAACTGCAGATTTTGGTTGGCATTATAGGGCTGGTCTACACTGGGGGGGAGGGGGGAGGGACGGTGAATCGATCCAAGATACTTCAACTTCAGCTACGCGATCTTGGATCAAATTACCTGGGGTCCACACGGCTCAGGACGACGGCCGCAGCTCCCCTATTGACTGCGCTACCGCCGTTCGCCCTGGTGGAGTTTCGGAGTCTATGATGAGCGCGTTCGGGGATCGATATATCGTGTCTTAACGAGACGCAATATATCAATCCTGGATAAATCGATTGCAACCCGCTGATATGGCGGGTAGTGGAGACGTACCCTTAGTCTATAGACACAATATCCCCTTTTTGAAGAGTTTGGAAGTCTAAATAATAAGCATAACATTGCAGGTTAATTCTAATAATAATAAGCAAACAATAATAAATGGGTTTGACAAAGACACTTGATAAGAATTGTTTATAAAAATATGTTCCAAATAACTTACTACTCTGAAAGCCATGTTGAATGACAAATGCTATGGACTTCAAATCCAAGCAGAAGTGGGACATGATTAATTGCTATCCTCATGCACTCACACTTTTATCTATTCAACAAACTTAATGTGCATATGAATAAGGAAAGACTGAAGATAGTTAAACTACCAACATGCCAATGACTTTCTCAGAGCAGAGTAGGTTTGAACAGGGATTTTTTTAAATTAAAATCCAAATTTTAATTGCAAGAGCTTTATTTACCTTTTGCACAACCGTTTTCCCTTTCTATATTTATTCTGAGGTGTTTTGTGGAAAACAACTATACATTAAATTTTAAGATTCAAAAGCAGTGTTCCTTCTGCAATCCAAAACCTCAGAACAAATATCAGATGACATTTTAAGTGTCATGTTTCTTTTTGTGTTATGTCTATAGCTATTGTAGTAATTACTCCATATGCAGGCTATACAACATCATTAGATAGAATAAAAATAAAATGGAAAACAAATTTTACTATTTTTATTCCCATTGATTTCAGTGGGGCTCTGGATCAAATCCTGTTGGGCAGAACTAGTAGGTAAGCTCTGGGGAAACAAAAACAAACAAACCCCAATCTCTATATTTGACTTTTAGTGATGCTTAACAACCACACATTAGTCAAAGACAAGTTTTGTAACCTTTTCATTAACCCATTTTAAAGCAACAACTTGATTTAGATCCAATACTATTATTAACAGACATATCACTGAAAATGACCAAGAATTATATTTTTCCAATTTTGACAGAGGTATGCTAAAGGCATAAACCAAAAGTGTATTTAGATGTCTTGCCTCCATTTGATTGCTAGTTTACTTGTATTTGAATATCAGTTTTCCAGCTAATTAGAGAAGGCCACTGATTCCATTATAAAAAAAGTAGTGTTCCACTACTAACTGCAGTGCCAATGCCTTTATAGACAGGCTTCAAATATTATCTGCATTTGCACTGAAACAAAATTAGTATATATTTCAGATTTTAAACGGCACAGAATCCAATTTTTAAACACTTTTGTATTAAACACTTTCCATTGCTATTGTCAGATTTTCTGTGACAAATTATGCCTTTCAATTATTTTTATCCTTTTAAAACCACACTAAACTTAAAACATATACAGGGCTTGAAAATGCTGCCTGTCTGGGGCAAGTAGGAATCTTTCACAGGCTAGTGTTTTTAACATCTTCATTTAAAAACAAAAAAGAAAATGTAGTCCTTATGGTTACAAAGGTAATACTGCACACAAAGAACAACTTTCTCATGCAAATAAGGCTTAAGTCTGCAGGTGGAGAGTTCCAGAATCTGTCACTACTCAGAGCTTTTCCAAACTGCTGCAAATGGAAAACTGAATTTACTGTTCCTACTCAGAACCTTGTGGGCAACAGAGAAAATAAGAACCAGGTCAATTTCATTCTGCTGACCCTCTACTAAGAGCAAGATCTCTCCCCTCTCACCAGCCATACCACCAGAGAAAGTGATCCCAGCCCAGTGATGGACTTAGTTCTCAGAGATTACCTGCATCCAGACTTGGGAAGTAATGGAATTGGTTACTACCATTTGCAACAGAGTTGAGAACTATGGGCTTAATCCTCCATTTACATTAATGGAGATGTCCTATCTCCTAGAACTGGAAGGGACCTTGAAAAGCCATCAAGTCCAGCCCCCTGCCTTCACAAGCAGGACCAAGTACTGATTTTGCCCCGATCCTTAAGTGGCCCCCTCAGGGATTGAACTCACAACCCTGGGTTTAGCAGGCCAATGCTCAAACCACTGAGCTATCCCTCCCCCGTTTTATATCTTAACATAATGTTATGTAGAGCTGAGAACTGACAGGGAGCAAATTGGGTCTTCCAAATCCTCAGATGCCCAGGCCTGGCATAAATTATAGCTGCAGGAGGACAGCTTTAAATGATAGTGCTGGCAGAAGCCCTCCCACCAGCAGAGAATCCACAATAGTGGAGTCTTCCTCTGCCATGCCCTCTTCCCCTCTCCTCTTCCCTCACCTGCCTCTTCCACAGTAAGACGATCCCCTTTTGCTGGATGGTGCACCTCTAGCAGAGACAGCAATAGTGAGAGGAAGAGGTCACAGGAGGCAGAAGAGATGCCTCTGTCAGCTTTACACTGGCTGAAGATTTCCCCTGACAGAGAGGAAGTTCTCCAATGGAAATCTCTAGCTGGTGTAATTTCACTTTGCACTGTATAAGGGCTGGATCCTCTCTGTTCCTATTAGCCAGCAAGGGACCATTAAGATGATCCAACTATTATATCGCCTGAACTTGGTTAGGACCCTCACTATCAGAAGTTCTGGCAAGAAGATGAAACATCGAGTTTTCCTTCACAGGGGACAGAGAAGATAGCCTTCACCAACTCTGATCTCCTTTCATCATTAGAGGCAGATGATGGGTGGCATTTTGTTCAGGGGTGTGACAGTGCTAGCTGTAGTACCCGGGTCATGGAAGATTGCTATACCATAGAGATAGCTACAGGCTCAGCTGAAAGCAGTTAACCACCTTCTGTTGAGGGGATTACAAGCACATGGGTGGTAATTACTAGGCTACTGACACAATTGGCAGTAACTGGGAGGTGGGAGGAACAGGTAGCAGGTGAGAGGAGCTCAATGAGTGAGCTGCATGGAAAGCTTCTGATGCAATATGCCTATGTCATGTTCTGCTTGCAAAAGAACTGTGGAATAAAAGGTACATGTGCTGAAAGGGAAACAGCCTTGTTAGGGAGCTTATTTCTTCACCCTCTCACTACCCTGGTCCTTCTCGCATGAACAGAGAGCAACAATACCCAAAGTTCAAAGGTGCAAACAATTTGATGTTTAGTGGGGTGAACTTTCAGCAAGCATGATTCCACTTTCCTTCCTCAGTGTCCCCCTTCCCAGCTCTGACACCACAGAGCTCCCATTCCACACCCATTAGCAAAACATGAATCCAGTTTCCCCCACCCCCATTCCCCATTCCCATTCTCCCCCCACCCCCTTACTTCCTGGTTGACTGCAGACTATATAGTAAAAGTTGAGTTCTGCTTAGCTATACTTAACCAATCATTTTACTGAAATTTAACTAACTAATCCTGACACATTGTAACATGGTTATTTAACCAATTATATCCCACCATCTTAATTGATTTACACCCAACAAAATTAATTATACAGCAGACAGAAACAATCACAGAACCAGAGATTATACAGACAACCAATAGAGAAGTGGAGACTACAGTGAGAGAACAACACAGAAATGAAGATTTCACATCCCAGCTATTGATAAATGAGTTCTTGCCAGACAGGATGCTATCAAACTAAGTTTCCTTTTACATCTTCTAGGTTCTTCCCTTTCTCTGGAGGTGATAGAAATACAATCCTGTCCTGATATTCCTAACAGCCCAATAGCATCTTATTTCAATGTGACTAGTTTGGAATGTAAGGATGTGACCAGGCCTTAGACTGTCACAGTAAGAGAAGGCCCTTACACAGATAGAATCAAAATCACTGTCTTTCTTTTATACCTCTATAACTAGCTAAGTGATAAGAATACACCTAAATTCTTAAAGTATAGGCCTTTGCAGCCAGGCCTGAATATCTATATCCTAACACTCCACCCCTTTTTTTTCTTTTGGGATCCTTCTGCCCAGGTATCCCTGGAAAAGCCTAGGACATATGGCGACACATTTTCTGATAGGGCCAGGCATCAAGGTGGAAGGTGTTGATATTTTATTTGTTCCATTGCCCCTTGTGTAGCATAGTGCCCTGCACCTTCTCTTGTATGGGCATACCACATTTATTTTAATTAGTGTTCCAGACTTCCCATTATAGTGGGCCCGAGAAGGTTGGGTCTGGGTTGTTTAGTACACTGCAGTGTGGGGAGGGTTTACTACATTACTTCTAGGTTATCTCCATATGCAACATAACACAAGTCCAGTTAACAATACACAATTCACAGTAACACCGAGTCCTGACCACTGCAGTATGGTCCAATATTTGAGCCACCACCAAAACACTGCCTCTCCTTCTTCGAGGGGGTTAAGATTTTAATGTGTTCAGTTGCTGGCAGTTGCAACAAGCTGCCCCTGAAAGTTTTAGGTGCTTTTGTTCATATTATA
Source organism: Trachemys scripta elegans (assembly GCF_013100865.1). Classification (NCBI taxonomy): domain Eukaryota; kingdom Metazoa; phylum Chordata; order Testudines; family Emydidae; genus Trachemys; species Trachemys scripta. The sequence goes on from NC_048299.1 coordinate 206,485,935, forward strand.
AGTTCATTGAATGTTTACGGAGAAATGGGTTATTGTCCAAACCAATTTAACCACTTGAATCAGGCCGTATGCCCCGGTTTGACTATTCACAGCAATAAGATTTACAGATTCATTTGTGCACTAAAGTTCAGATAGCAACCTGTAGATGTGTGTAGTTTGGTTAGGGGCTGGTGTAACTGTGCCCCCTAGTAATATCTACATTTTCAGCAAAACACCTCATACACAGTACACCCAATTGTCCACCCCTTGCCATAGGCCATTGATCCTGCTCCTCCATAGCCATAGGAGAGGGGCACAGCCAAACATCATCTTTGATTTACACCATTTTACACACACCTCCATTGATTTTTAGTGAGCTTCTCCCCTTTTTATTATTTTCATAGGGCGTGTGGGTCCCACCTTAGTTGCCGTTTCATTTCCAGGTACCATGGTAGCTATTACACAGGTGCTGGCCTTCTGGTTGCGCATTTTGCATTCCCAAACACATTCCTCCCCACCCCGCCAGGTCAGTCTTTTGAAGCCATCCCCCACCCACGTCATGCTAGCAACAAGACAAACACCACAGACAAACAACACAAAACATAGATTCATTGTATTCTGGAAAAAGAACAGGATGCATCTGAAGAAGTGAGCTGTAGCCCACAAAAGCTTATGCTGAAATAGGGTAACCCTATTTCAGCAAGCAAAAAAGAGGACGGGAGGAGCCCCGCCCCTGTCCTGCCCTGGCCCCGCCCCCATCCTGCCCCTCCGACTTCCCCCCCTCAGAACTCCCAACCCTCCCCCGGCTCCTTGTCCCCTGACTGCCTCCTCCTGGGACGCCTGCCCCTAACTGCCCCCCAGGACTCCACCTCCTACCTAAGCCTCCCTGCCTCTTGTCCCCTGACTGCCCCCTCCTAAGACCCCCCCAAATGCCCCCCAGGACCCTACCCCCTACCTGTACCCTGACTGCCCAAAACATTATCCACACCCCTACCCCCAGAAAGCCCCCCCGAACTCCCGACCCCCCCTGTCTCTTGACTGCCCCCTCCAGAACCTCCCTGCCCCTTCTCCGACCCCCTGGCCCCCTTGTTGGCCTTTCTTCGCCTAATGTCTCTGTGAACTTGCTCAGGAACTGCCTGAGCCGCTCGTCCCCGCACGCTGGGCAGCAGTGGGGGAGGAGTTCCAGACTGCCGGAGGCGATCTGCAAACGCAGGGAGGGAGGGAGTGATCTCTGCTGCAGGGGGGAAGAGGGGCTCTCTCTGGCTGTCAGAGCCCCATGTAAGTGGCACCATCCGGCCGGCTGCCCTGTTAGCCGCGCGCGCTCTGCATGCGGCGGTGGTTGGGGGGGGGGGGGGGGGAGTCTGGACATTTACAAATTTCCCCCGGACGCTATTTTTAGTTCAAAAAGCCGGACATGTCCGGGGGAATCCGGACGAATGGTAACCCTATGCTGAAATAAATTTGTTAAGTCTCTAAGGTGCCACAGGTACTCCTGTTCTTTTTGCGGATACAGACTAACACGGCTGCTACTCTGAAACCTGTCGTATTCTGGGTTATTCTTCCACTGGCGCCAGCATGCTTGTAGAGTGTTTGAAAAACAAAAGAAACAATTTTCACCCCCTCTGGTGCGGGTGCTTAATAATAATACCAATTCCTTTTACAAATTTCCTTGCTAATTGCAGGAAAAACAGAATTACCACCTCCAGGCTATCCTTATTTTGTTCTATAGTCAGGCTAGTGAATTACCCCACTCAGTAGTCATTTATGACATTCATGAGGTGGTGTACCTCAGTTTCCCCTCTTGTACAACAGACCAGGTTTTTAATAGTTTCTCTGCTGTACCAAGCTTTAAGTTTATTTTCAGGTAATAGCTGAGAGACAGCTTCAGATTTTTGCTCTGTATACACACACACACACCCCTTAGGGTTAACCTGTCCCCCTTATTTTCAGACTTGACTTGTTTTTTCACCTCCCTTTTCTGGAGGGCCATAATCTGAGTCTTCTAGTAACTTGTTTGCTGACCAGATGTATTTATTATTAGCAGGTTCTTTGTGCTGCTACTTATGGGCAGTTTCCTCCTTCCCCCATTAGCTAGGTAATTTGCATTCACACAGAGGCTTTCTTGGCTTGCTTTTGGATTTAAAGCTATCAGCAGCTCAGAGGCAGTCTTTAAAGGGACACATTCCACTTCCACCAGAGTTCTCATTACTTTTCACTTTCATCTCCTACACCAAAATACACACAGATCTGAAAAAGAAAGCACAACCTATTGTGGCTCCTTTTGGAGCCCTAACAGGATTTTAATTAAGTACCATGTTTTGTTTGCATTTCTTTTACCCCTTTTCCAATATACACTGCACAAATTCTGGGAAAATGCACTTTCCTTCCTTAGTTTAACCTTAGTTAAATGCACTTAGTTTAACCTCCATAACATTATATTACCATATTAATTTTACACAAGGTGTAACTGCCTCCCCCACGCCCACAGAGTGTTCATGCACCTCGACCAAAGCAACAGTCGATCCCCCAGAGCCACCCCAAGGCTCAGTGTTCCCATCATTGCTCCCCTTTTCCTTTTTCTATGCACACACACACACAAGTCTATTTTCTCTAACATCCCTTGCACTGTGATTATTTTTTTTTAAACACAACTGTACCCTGATTACACTCCCATCTTGCACAACCAGAGACAGCCAGGGGCAGTCAAGTTAAGTTTCAGTAGAAACCCCTGACATTCCTTTAGTGATTTTGATTACATTACCCAATAGTCAAATAATTTTGATCAGATTATTTCTCCGCCTGCTGCCTGTAGCAGTCCCTTATAGACCATTTCTATGGGAAAAGGGCCCATTTTCCCTCAGAATAGCTGTAAAGGCTTTTGGGGACAGAAGCATAGCGGTGGTAGTAGCCACTCTACCTGACCCCCTGGTATAATTTAATTACCAAGCTTCCATCCAATGTGACTGCACAGAGTTGCACATACAGTTACATTTATATAACTGGGTTTTATTATTAAACCAAAAGCTTGCTCCTTGTAACACCACAACTGTTACCTTTAACATCTTCACAACTTTCAAAATGTTTACTTTCCTCCAAACTCTGTATTATTAATTTTTGCAAAAGGTATTTGTAACTTTTCACTTACTTCTTTAAATCACTTGCTTCTACATTTAGTTTTTTTAAGGTTGTGCACTTTGTCTTAACAACTTAGCCACCAAGTACAATTATTGCCACACAGCTGCCTTAACCTGTGCTGTCTTTACCTTGAGACTGTTCAAAAGGCAGTAAAACATTTGTCTCCATGGTTGCCCATGGATCTTTTACTCCAAAAATTCCAGTGGACTACAGCAGACTTCCATCATACTTTGTCCCAATCAAAACACAACACAAAACATTTCACATAAGTATCCAAAGTACCCTCCATTAAAACTTCAGAAAAACAAAAGTGTGGAAAGGCAGGGGAAGAGGAGGGAGAAGAGGTGGAAAGAAACCAATTAAGCCTGTTAGGTCAGTTTAAAGTACAGGCTACCAGCAGCAAATTAAGTAAACTGAGAGAAAGGAGAAGGAAAAGAAGAAAAGGATACAGCTAGCTCTGAATCAAGAGTAGGCTCCCTAGGTTGAAACAGTTGGGAACCCTTACCCCCAGGTTCTCATCCTGGCTCTGGGAGAAGAGTGGGGGTTGAGTATTTACCTACTACTGGAATTCAGTTATATTTAGTATGGTAATATGTTCTGCAATACAGGATATTTCCCTATATCCGTTCAATTGGAAGCTTTAGTAAGTTTGTCTCCTGGGTTGTTAGAAAGATGACAAGTCAACAAAAGATGCCATTGTATTTCTAAATGATAGAACAGAATGTATAATTACACACACAATGTGAAAATCAACAGGGTTTCATGTAGGAATTATGTGAATACATACTCACTTGCATTTTTGTTCTGCAATTTCCAATACAGTGTTTTTAAAGTTTGTTGTTGTTTTTTTAATTGGAGACCTCCATGACTAAATTCCCCACTTTTAGGGCCAAATCCTCAGCCTTGTGTGTTCTGGTCCCTGTGCAAAACTCTGATATAGCCATAGCCTTCCCATAAAGAGAGATGATAGCTAAAGAATGCTGCACTCCAGTGATCCCAGGAGGTATAATGGTCCTTTGAGAGCTATTACCAACTGGCATAGTTTAGAGCAGCCCTAAGGCTGCTCTAAATGACATTGGAAATGGTGTAAAACTGGCCTTAAGATCACAGTCACAAACAACTCCTTTCCAGCTCTCTGTTGGGCTGTACCCAGGGCTTACTGGGCACAGCCGAGGATTCAGCCCTTACACTTAATAATTTTCTTACATATGAAGAATACTATATTTTAGATCTTTATAAGCATTTGTTCATACAGTTAAAGAGGAAATGAAATACCGTGAATGAAGTATTTCTCCCCACGAATAACTTCGCCACAAGCAAAAGTTCATTCTTAACTAGAATAAGAATTTACACATTCTAACAATACAGGATTTACCTTTATTTCTCTATAAATGGATTTTTACCATATCAAAATTCATTGTAAACCACTGTATTGAAATTCAGGAACCGAAGTGTGGTTTTGTTTTGGGGTTCTTTTGGGGGGATAGAAGGGGGTTAACAGGGTTAAACAAATACTTCTGTCTTTAGCTTCAGGTATTCCACAAGAGAAAAGGAAAACAAAGAAGTTCTGATTGATGTGACAATTGTATAACTCATTTGAAAACAGCATTTCATCTTTTCATATCCTCTCTTTATTTTCAGTATTTGCTTTTATCTGTCAAGTAAATGTAACAAGATGAAACTGGAATATAGGGTTTAGAAAAGCTAAATGTTCAATATTTGAGCTTAAATTCAAATGGCAAAAAATATTTATTCAAAATTCAAGCTAGTAAGGGCTACTACATTACAGACATGACTACTCCCTTGACAGTTTGGATGTATACACAGGACCAAATTTTAACCTTCAGTTACAACTAAAAGCCCCAATGAAGATAATGGGATTTCATGAATGTAAGTGAGGACTTAATTTTGACCCAATGTGTATATCCAAAATGTTGTATTTAATTACTATTATGTACCACATTTTGTGTACATATTATTATTTTGATCAGTTATTAAGACAAAAATATTAATAAACAGTTTAACTAGAACTGTAAAGAAATTAAAATTGGACACCCTCACTTAAATCAGATGTAAAAGTTTACAAAAACTGAAAAGCCAAAAAAAGATGCAGAGTTAATATAGATATTTTACAGCTGTTCAATAAGGTGAACAAATGTTTTATACATACACTAGGATATATTCTATATTTAACTGGGGAGCGGGATGTGTGTAAGAGAGCAGAGAACCACATTACAATGGACAAGAAGGAAGTTCTGGCTTCAGAAAGGGAATATTTTGTTTTCCCGAGGTCAAGTGTTTGAGAATAAGTTAAAATCTTTGAGAAGCTGCAGAAGGAGCCAGGGCACTCAGCCTCTCCGGCATTTGGGCTGCAGGACAGGAAAGCCATGGCGCTCTGCTGTTCGACCTCCGCCAGCAGCCTGTCTGCACTCCCAGCTGCCAGCATGGAAGACTCTTGTCAATTTTGCTTTCACCCTGCAGGCAGTAAATGAAATTGACAAGAGCCTACCAGGGAGGCAGCCTCGTTTTGATTTTCCTAATGGAAACAGACATTTTTTGACAAAATTAAAATTCTCCCATGGACAATTTGGATTTCACAAAAAGGGAATTTCCTGTTGCAAAATTATTCTGAGAGAAAACTCCTGACCAGCTCTAATGTTAAGGTCTGATGGAACACAAAGAAACATAGTACATGCTACTGGCACGAGAGAGTAATTGTTTACAGAAGGAAAGAGAAGCCTTAATAGAAGGGTTATTGGCTCTAATTTTAAGCACAGTATGAGGTGTTCTCTCTTCTAAAGTTACTGATGAGCAGTTTCGTTCACAGCATAAAAGACAATGCATATTCACTTGCACCAAAAACAGTCAAGTAATCCCATTATCAAGGAGAGAGAAGATTACTGTAATCTCCGACCCCTCGTGGGGAGCAGGAGGGCACCAGGTCCTTCTAGATGATGGATGACACTGTACACTAGATGTCATAGGCTCCAAATACTAGACATAGGGTCTAGCACCTAGTGAAACTGTCTCCAACTGCCTCGCTCCTTTCAAAGTACCCAGATACCCTGCATCCCTGCCCTATTATTGAATATAACTGAGTGCCACAGACACTCTCTCTTCTTGGCAGCCTATATCCCTCCAATCAGGAGGAAGAAGAGCAGCAGGAGATTCACTATTAACAGTTCATGACATAGCTCCTCTGCTGACCTATGACTGTTCAGGAGATACATCACACTGCATTACTGTTTGGTGATAGAGGTAGGGGGAAAAATAAGTATAGGGCTGTTTAATTGCACTCCACTTGAATTCCTCCTTTACCTGATTGGTATACCCACCCCCTTTGATATTTTTCATGGAGTGCCTAACAGTGGGGTTCCTTAAAATAGCAAGAGGATCCTCTTCAGGCACCTTGGGAGAATGTGGCTTTTCTTTCTCTGCCCGAGAGTCAGGCCAGGAAGAATGAAAGCTTGGGGTCTCACAGGACATGTGACTATGTCACCTGGTACTGGAATCCATCTTAAACCTAGTGCTTTTCCATTTAGAAGGAGGGGTGGGGACCAAGAGAGGGGTGGGGACCCAGAGATTCCCGCCTTGTGCCAAAGCTATATAAGGAGCAAAGAACAAAGGAGGTTCCAGTCATGTGAAATCCCCTAGTTACCCCCTGAGCTGGAGCTAACAAGAACTGTACCAGGGTAAAGGATTGGGCCCAGACTAGGAAGGAGTCCAGTCTGTGAAAGAAGCTTATTGGAGATTTTATCTATTATCAGTTTCTTAATGTATTAGGCTTAGACTTGCGTGTTTTTGTTTTATTTTGCTTGGTAACTTACTTTGTTCTGTCTGTTATTACTTAGACCCACTTAAATCCTACTTTTTATACTTAATAAAATCACTTTTGTTTATTGTTAGTATTAAGGAATTAGTACTTGGGGGAACAAACAGCTATGCATATCTCTCTATCCATGTTATAGAGGGTGGACAATTTATAAGTTTACCCTGTATAAGCTTTATACGAAGTAAAATGGATTTATGTGGGGTTTGGATCCCATTGGGAGCTGGTTGAGGTGTCTGGGTGCTAGAGACAGGAGCACTTCTGAAGCTGTTTTCAGTTAAGTCTACAGCTTTGGGTCATGTGGTTCAGACCCTGGTCTGTGTTGGAGCAGACTGGCGTGTCTGGCTCAACAAGGCAGGGTTCTGGAGGCCCAAACTGGCAGAGAAAACGGGCTCAAGGGTAGTCTCAGCACATCAGGTGACAGTCCCAAGGGGGTCTCTGTGACCGAACCCATCACAGTAGGGTTCCTTAAAATAGGAAGAGGATCCTCTTCAGGCACCCTGGGAGAATGTGACTTCTCTTTCTCTGCCTGAGATGGGAAGGCTGAGGAAGCAGTAGTAGAAAAATACACCAGCTGATGTTCCTTCAGCGTCCAGGGGAATGAAGAAATGGCATTAAGGAGTTCACTCCAAGCCCAGCCTGCAAAGGAATGCATGACTGGCTGTAGAAATTCCAGAGGACCCCCAATTGGTTCATTTCTCAAGTTGCTAGAAGTTATGGGAGCATAGCATATGGCCAGCAACCAACTGTCTTTATATTCATGCTACCTTCCATCTCCTACGTTTCCATTTCCAGACTCCATAACATGGACCTCATACAGAGTCTGAGATAATGAGAGACATCAACAACAGAGAAGGAATTAGAAAACCAGCCAACAGGGCCCAAGTAACAGGATTCTCCCAAAAAGTAAAGTCTCATTCATGCCGCTGATTTACCATTCTCCAACCAGTTATTTTTTTTTAAATCAACATTGATATTTTCAGTAGTTCATTACAACTACAAAAAAAAAATCATAGACATGCCAAAACAAAAAAGCCTTGTTAGTAATAGTTAAGACTGAAGTGTTTGTACAAACAATATTTTCCATTACACACATTTAAAAAACAAAATACTAAGCTCCACAGAAATCATTAGCTATGGTTAACTATACAATTAGAACCCTACTTTAAAAGACCATTAATTAGCACATACCTATATATAAACAAAGCTTTTCTGTGTAACACTGGACAAAAAGTATAATTGGGTTCAAAAAATATTTAGTTAAGTTACTGGAGAGTAGGTCCATCAATGGCTATTAGCCAAGAGGGTCAGGGATGCAACCCCTGCTCTGGGTGTCCCTAAACTTCTGAATGCCAGAAGCTGGGACTGGATGACAGGAGATGGATCACTGGATACATTGTCCTGTTCTATTCATTCCCTCTGAAACATCTGGCACCTGCTACTGTTGGAAAAAGGGATACCGATCTAGATGGACCATTGCTCTGACTCAGTACGGCTATTCTTACGATCTTAAAACAACCTTAACTCTGCCTTGTAATGATGTCCTGAAGAAAAAAGAAGAAACGGAGATAACCTTACCAATCCGTAATCATTGTTTCATCTCAGTGACCAACACTAGGATACCTTCTTCTTACCCATTCTGTAACTGTGCCAGCTCTGAACATTATTATAAGTACACAATCCACATTAAAAAATCCTGATTAGAAAAAGAACCCTCTTAGCCCAAAACTTAGAGCACACATGCAATAACAGGACCGACAAAATATAAAATATCTTCATAAGCACTACCACAGACTAACAGATCAAGCATCTGTAAACGTAGGGTCTGATTTTGCAAACATGAACCCAAGTAATTTTACTCAGATGAATGACTTCAGTGGGAAGTTACCCAACTTTACTCACCCGTGTAACTGTTTGCAGGATAGACTCCAAAAGATTTAGCTAAATAAGCTAGAAATTTATTTGGAATAAACAAGATCTTAATTCTTTTTCTCATGCTAAACTAAAAACAAGTTAATGACAAATCAGCACAAGCAAGGACATTAATATTTAAAATCAAACTCCCTCCTTAACTTACCTTCTTTTGCCCCAAGTATTCCAAGGCATATGTTATGTCACCTAAATCACTGATTATACTTCCTTGTAGCATGCAGGCACAAAGGATCAAGACAAGGACAGAGTTGGCAGTAAATTAAAGGTAGAGTTTTATCTCTCTCTGGTTTTTGCTTTCATTTGTGCATATCAGAAGTGGGCAAACTACGGCTCACGGGCCACATCCGGCCCGCGGGACCATCCTGCCCGGCCCCCAAGCTGTTGCCCCGGATGGCTACCCTGGCCCAACCCCTACTGTTCCCCCTCCCCCGCAACCTCAGATCGCTCGCTCCGCTGCCGGCGCAATGCTCTGGGCAGCAGGGCTGTGAGCTCCTGGGGCAGCACAGCTGCAGAGCCCGGCCTGACCCGGTGCTCTGAGCTGTGCGGTGGCGGCAGTGGCATGGTCTGGCTCCAGCCGGGCAGCGCGGCTGTAGCACTGCCAGCCACCGGTGCTCCAGGCAGCGCGGTAAGGGGGCAGAGATCAGAGGGTGTGGATAGAGAGCAGGGGAGTTCGGGGTGGTGATCAGGGGGTGGGGGTGTGGATAGGGGTCGGGGCAGTCAGGGGGGACAACAGGAGGTTGAATGGGGGCAAGGGTCCTGGGGGGGGCAGTCAGGAAGGAGGGGGGGTTGTATGGGCCGGGAGGGGGCAGTCAGGGGCAGGGGTTCGGGAGCAGTCAGGGGACAGGGAGAAGGGGTCCCGGGGGGAGCCATCAGGAATGGGAGGAGAGGTTGGATGGGGAGGCAGGGGTCCGGGGGCGGTCAGGGGACAGGGAGCAGGGGTGTGTGGATGGGGCAGGAGTCCTGGGGGGGCCGTCAGGGAACAGGGGGTGGGGGAGGTTGGATGGGGCAGGAGTCCCCGGGGGGGGAGAGGGGGACGGCAGTTAGGAGGTGGGGGCCGGGCCAAGACTCCCTCCCCTAACCGGCCCTCCATATCATTTATGAAACCCGATGCGGCCCTCGGGCCAAAAAGTTTGCCCGCCCCTGGTGTATATCAAACTTTTCAAACTATTTTAACCTTTAACTTCCAAATTGGAATTGCTTCTGAATTGTTTCTAGGTTTTACTCTACTACCCCAGTTTTGCCCTCCAGTAAAGAAGTCCTATTAGCCAATAGATCACAGACTCAGAAGAATCAATTTTTGAGTCTAGTCCCTGAAAGCCAGAGAATTGTCTTGAGAGAAGCTCTAGGGTGAATCTCTATCAAGAAAGCACACAGCTTTGTCTGCAGCTAAATCATCATAGGGATTAGGAGAGGAGTGAGGGGCTCTTAATACCATTTTGTTGTCATAGAGATTTCTAATTTTCTGCAAACCTAGTAAGTCTGATTCTGAGCTCATTTACACTTATGTAAAGCCAGAGTAACTCCATTGAAATGATTGGAATAATAATAGTGTAGAACATTTGAGAGGGAGCACAAAATCAGCCCCCATATCGTCTATTTACATTTAGGAGCCATTATGAATTAGGGCATAGTAGCATGCCTGTACTGCATCTTGATCATAGGAACAAAGTAATTTTAAGATAAAATGACAGCTAAAATTCTTTAATCCTGCTGTGAACTTTAACTTGCAAATGAAAGAATGTTTACCCTCCCCCCCTCCCCGGGACTGCATGAACTCAGACTGCTGACACAAGTGAAATGGAAATAAACAAGAGATGCTTGAGCCTGTGGGCTGAGCTTATCAGAGCTTGCACCCCTAAACATATGAACAGTTCCCATTGCTGCTGGCTCTAGGAGCTGTTGTAGAAACAGGAAAGGAAGACACGCAACATTCAAGGAACTAACTCGCTACTCCTCTATCTTTAGAAGGAGGCAAGTGTAGTGTGAGGACAAACACAAGAGCCACGCTTTAAGCAGCGATTAGAAAACTCCCTGACCAAGAAGTTCCTATCTTTATTAAGCTCCCCACTACAACACAGCCTCTTGGATTGTTTCTACTGCTCTTGGTGATCTGCATGCTTTTTGCAAAATGTCCCATTGGGAGGCATCTATTACATTCTGCCTATTTTGCTGGACATGGTTGCCATCTGTGGCTTGGTGTCTTGCCACAGAAAGCATATGCAGTGAAAGCATGGAGTGGGTGCAGAACTATGCAGCCATCTCTGCCTGTACTGCTCCTCTCTTCTCTTCTCCTCTCTCCAGCCTATTCCCCGTGCTCCCCACACATCTCAGACTAGTCTGAGATTTGTGATAGCCCTACAGGTTAGGAAACTCTGTATTAGAGGCACATCTGCTGGAAAATGTAAATATTTTTAAAGATGAAACAAAAATTCAATATTGCAAATATCTCCCCACCACCTCTTTAGAACAGACTACAGGTGAAGGAACCTAGAAATAGAAAAAAAAATATATATATATACACACAGAAAATACAAGACCCAGTGTGGTTCATTAGCTGTGGAACATCACCCAACATCCTATACAGTAAATGTCCATATAAAATATTTTAAAACAGATTCCCTGTATCCGTTGTATATTACTGAGTGTGCAACTGAAAGATCTCTCAGGCCTGGCTCTCTGTTCAACATTCACATAAGTCTGACTTTTATTTAAATTTTGGGAGGGAGGGAGGGAGAACATAATATTCTAAAAATAGAAACTTTAAAGATGTTGGCTGTTTACCAATTAAGACAAAAGGGAATTAATGAAAAAAAAGTGTTAAATGCTTGGACATTTTCTGAGTCAACATTTTTTATGAAAGAAAACAAAGTGTGTGGTCATTGTCTATTTTACTTCTGGCAAAGAGGATAATAAAGTCTCTTTGCCTGTGATATCAAAGTGCATAGCCAAAAAAATCTTTAGCGCTCTCATTTCTGAAACCCTAGGAAACCCATCATTACAGAGTGAATCTGAAGTAACTCCACTGACTTCAAAGGAGTTAAGAGATATGAGACTATTTACTCGTGAGATCAGAATCAGATCCATAATTTTTCCTTTAGAAAGCAAATGTCATGCAACTATACTTAACTTCAATTGTCATCTGCATCTAGCTTAATAATCAGAAAATGGGCTTTTCACAACAAGCATATTTCAAAATGAAAGTATAATTACATTTAAGTCAAAGCCACGCAGTGATGGACTGTATGTTTATGTGTAACAGCAAATTATATGCTTTTAAGCATGTCAAAATTTTCAAAAGAATTAACCATTATAATAATTCTACTGAGGAAGTTGTGGTAGGAAGACAAACTCCCCCAGGCCATTTTTCAACTAGTTCATGCTATCTCACATAATATGATATATATTGTATGCATTGTACATTTTTTCAATTCCTACTTCCCTAAAATGTCATACATTTTAATATCTTTCAAGGGAAGATTGGCTATAATACTTCACACACTTAGTTAAAAAGTAAAAATCAGTAGCATACTGAGTGGCTCATGGAGCTGGTAATGAATGAGGGAAGTCTTTCATTGTATGGCACTGTCTCAAACCCCGCTTAGATTAGTAGTGACAAAGTCATTACCATCAGATGGTTGATATGAAATGAGTTCAATATGTAGGTACAATTCTTAATAGACAGGTATCCAAACTATTTAAAAAAAAAATCTAAGGAAAAAGCTTTGTCAGAAGTTTCCGAGGAGGGCAAAGGCTGAATGGCCAAGGAGATAGACCAGGGCAACGTAGGGGAGATTTCACTGTCTATGTGGTGTCTGTTTTATGATTAACTAGAAGCAGTCTGTCTCCAGTGCTTCCAAACTGCAACCTTTCATAACCTTCTTAAATTGTAGATTCTTCAGGGCAGGGACAATGCCATCTGTTGTGTTTGTACAGCACCTAGCACAGTGAGAACTGTGGGTGCTACTGTAAAATAAGCATTAAGTAATAAATAAAAATATAAACAATTCACATGCGGGGGGGATAAAAAAATCCCCATCTTTATTCATACCAAACTACCTCAATTTGGCAAAATATTTACTTCAATTTATTACATTAATTTCTAAGCTACCCTTTTCACAAAATAAAGTCTGCAATGGAAAGTGTTTAGTTGCTTGAAATAAAGCAGAAGAATACTTGAATAACTCAGTTTCTAATACATTAAAGTTAATCAATTATTTCTGCATTCAAATTTCCATTATAGTTTTAAAAAACACAAAACAGGTCCGTAAAATATAATTATGGGGAGATACTGCAACATAGAGTTTGCTAAATCAAGACTAATGCTTTTGTTTCAAGGATCCGTTTGTGTGTTAGCTTCCTTTAAGAAAGATCTTTTCATTTAAATGTCTTGATCTGTATAGCCATATTCATATGAGAGAGAAACAATGAATGGAATTAAATTAGTCCTTATTTAAGATGTATTTGAAACTGCCTGAAACTAATCCTGTTGATCAGCTCCACAATTTCTAAATTAGCTACAAAGCAATTTCTTTGATATTCACAAATTATAAAACAGCAAAATTAATGCATATTTCTTACATTTTAGACCATCTGCTGACCATTGCTATTCCACTTAATTGTAACTATTGAGGTGCAATTTTATACACTAATAAATACTTAGGAAATATGCCACCTCACATTCTAGAAAGAGAAACAACATCTGTATCTCCCCAAAAATAGACATACAGAACTGCATATTAAATCTCCAGTCCAGAAGATACCTGGGCCCATGGAGAGTCCCACTAAGTTCAGTTAAATTCCGCATAGGCACCAGAGTCTGCACTTGCAGAGCTCCTTGTGAGTTTAGGACTTTTTTAGCTTCATTCTAGGCTTTGTGCCATTTAGACATAGAACTGTATTGGGGTGATGAAGAGTCACGCTGCCCAACGGGTATCACTGGAGATATTCTGCCTCTCTGGCAGAATTCCTCCCAGAGACCCCAGTGCACAGGGGGAACAGGCACACTGCTACACCTCTTGAAGGGGTACAGCATACTCCCCTACATCCATGTGACTGGTAAACTCCACTGGCCAACACATGGAACAGTGGAGCCATGACTCCGTCCTCTCTGTGCCTCTTCCCACCCACTTTGGAGCAAGGTGGGCCTCCAAAGGAATAGTAAGAGAACAGCCTCAGTGCTTCACTGAGCACAAGGACTGCAGTTATGCATGACCCCTTTGTGGGTCATGTAAAGTGGAAGGCTCTTATTCCCCAATCCCCCATTGATCATTCATGTAAGGGCCCTTTCTAGTAACACAGTGGGGACATATGCTAATAGTGCAATTACTGGGAGGTAATATATAAGAAATACAGTTCAGTATGAAGTCTTTGCTGAGGATTACATTATAAGAGAGTCAAGGGAATATTTGCCAGAACTCACATATCTCCAAATAATTGTCAGTAGGAGGTTCACAAGTTACTGTTAAGGTCAACAAACTTTCCCTCAAGTCCCATTACAATAAGTTGAGAAAAAAATCAAGTAATATAGCTGAAATAAAAAAGGTCTTATTTAAGAAGTTTAAAAGAAGCCCTTGAGTCCAATTTATGTTCAAGATTATAGATAATAAGAAAACAGAATGTCTCTTCTAACAATACCATTGAGAAGAGGCTGTCCTTCGTTTAAACCCCTCGATATGACTGCATTGTAAACATCTTCGGGAAATCCAGTCTTGCATAATATGCCTTCACAAGTTGCTTTTATTGGTGCCTGAAATGCAAGACAAAATTTATGTAATACTTGCAATCCCATTCAGCTGAGAAACATTCCACTTGGCGTAAACCCCGTTTTGTTACCGTCTTTGTTTCTAACTAACTGCAATTAGAACTCTGAGGGCAAAGGGTTAATCTTTTTGATAACTGGAATGGAGGGAACAAATCCCACTTGTCTTGTAAGATCTAAATAATACACAATCTTGATTCCTCTAACAACTGAACATTTCAACTAAAACAGTCATTGAGACTGAAGTGGAGTCACAGAGGGGACCAAAAACATTCCTTCTGCTGGAAATAAACATTGCACAAAACTGATCACCAACTTTTTCAGACACGGATATGTTATTTTTGAGAGGAGAGATTTAAGCATCAGTTTAAAATGTTTGGTTGTGAGTACTTTTCTGTGTCTGCATTCACTCAATGGGTACATAGCTGGGAGAAAAAAAAATCACAAGTGCAACATTCTAATCAGTTGAACCTATATTTAAACAGAGATCACAGAAAGGCCACAAACTTCTACTACAATCATCTTCTATGAGAAAGAGAAAAGGAGATATTACTAAATCAGCATAACACGGCAATATATTAGCCACTGAAACTGAGTTTACTATCTCACGTCTAAAAATAAAGCCTTTTCCAAATCACACATCATTTTCACAGTTTGAAGAAAATAACTTCCACAAAAGGCATTTTAAATGGGTATTTTCACCGTTCTCCTTTATTTCCAAGCAGGTTTTAAAGTTATAGAGTTAACCTATCAACTATGCATAGTCATCAGTAACCACATACAATTCTCTGAGGCAAAGGTTTTCTATTTGGTTCATTTTTTATATTAGTGGCACACATAGCAAAATTCTAGTTTACATGTGGCCAAATAATACTGTATGGTTACAAACATTCGTGTTGTTTAAGCCACAGTGGCCATCTTTTGTATGATCCTAGTACTTACTTTGTTTAAAATAATGTATCAAACAAAAGAAGAAGTGTTTGTGATCATAATAGAACAAACACATTGGATTCCCCTTAGATCAGTGGTTCCCAAACTTTAACAACCTGTGAACCCCTTTCACTAAAATGTCAAGTCTTGCGAACCCCCTCCTAAAAATGAATATTTCCAGGGATTTTCTCCTTTACCTGGGTATAAATTATGAAAATAGTGATCTTGGAAATATAAAATTTGTTTTTATTACACAGTATTTATTATTAATTTATCATTACAGTATTTTTATTACATTATGAAAATGGCAACACTTCCAAGATCTCACTTTTGTAGCTTGTATCACTTTGAATAAGCCTGTTATAAGACAAGGTTCCTATGTTTCATCAAGGAGTATCAGATGTGAAACAGCATGAAGATATTTAAGAAGCCAACTCAAAAAGTTCCTCTTACACAAGCATTCAGGTCTTGAGCAGTCCAGGCAAAACAAGCAGTCCACTTGTTCTTCATAATAATTTTAAAACCAATACTAGCTGCCTATTAATTTTAAAAACAGCAAAAAATATCCACCTCCCTTTCCATTTCTTATAAGGAGTCTTGAAGTTTAAATCTCCTCAGTGTGATAGATATGCTTGCTTTGAGTCCAGGGGCTCCTGGCCCCTTACTGCCTGGGGTCCCTAGGGACAGCTCTGTCCGCCATTAGGGAATTTTTTACCGAGAACCCCCTGTAACATTTTGTGAACCCCCAGGGGTTCATAAACCCCAGTTTGGGAACCACTGCCTTAGATGGTCTTATGGGACTCAAACATATTCATTTTATGGCTCTCAGGTCTTTTCACTCATTAGTGGGGATAAATGTACCAAAGTCTTTTTTCCATGGCACATATTAGTAGTCAGCATTCCAACTCCCATTACAAGAATTTTATCACTTGGAGAAATTCTTGAAGTGTTCAGCTGAGCCCACATCCAGCTGATCATTTCAAGAGTTGTACCAAAACAGCAAATCTGTCAGCATACTGCAATTTTATTTTTAATTAACCTACCATCCATTTGTGAGGTAGTATATTTTATCAGAGTAAGCACCTGTAAGAGGGTTCCTAGTTGTCAAGTGTGTCTGTGTCCAATTAACTTTAAACTGTGGACTGGATTTAATTGTGACTTAAAGTTCACCACAGATCTCCCAGCTATGTACAATTACTTACATGCTTGTACACTTTATAGACAAAAATGCTTAAAACAAAATGTAAATGACAAATGCATATATATAGATATAAAATGTAAGACTCCAAACAAAGTTATAACTCTAAATTTTGAGGGACCTGTAGTGAAAGCTCAGCTAAGTATCAGATTTATAAATGACAAAGATGTTTAGATGTTTTTTTCAATATTGAAAAACTACTCAATCAAAAATAATTATGACTGAATCTTCCTTTTTTCCCAGCTTTATAACGCAAATATAATGGTTTCATATAGCTTCCATAATTTAAAAAAGGAATTGTTTAAACTACTGTGCAAGGTGATCTCAAAGTAAACGTGATAGGGAAAAAATGGGAAAAAATAGTCTTTTATGTATGGTATCCTTGAACCAAATAAATCTAGGGTAGGCAATTGAGTAGGTAGCAGGATTTTAAAAAGTCTGCATGGATGTTCCTGGGAATCCTTCAGCCATTCCAACAAGCTATATGTACTAAACAACTCTTATAAACTGAAACAATGCCCAATGAAACAAAGACTTCGGGACATGAATAAAGAGGCCTCTTTATTCCTTCATTTGCAAGCCCTCAATTTTATCCAGAAACAAAAGACAGTACGCTGTTCCCAAAAACAGTCCATTGTAAACATTCTTTGGGAATAAAACCCCAAAGGGAGGCAGAATTCTAATGCTTAACAAAACCTGTGTTATGCATTTTCAATTAAATAAAGTCATAGCTTGAGCCATGGCAAGATCTGGGTCATATCAAGTTCAGCTCAGAAGTATTAAAAATCATTGCTGGGTTTAAAAGATAATATCTCCCAGAAAAACAATCTGAACTAGAAGTATGAAATTTTATGATCAATATTGAAATTTGTTTTCCTCCCCTTACTGTCTGGGCCAAATCAAGAAGGAAAGGGAGATTATAAGGCATATTGTTGTAATTTACAGAGTTTTTTCTGTGACTAGCACAGTCCAGAAGACCACCTCGAGCAGAATATAATATTAACTGTATATTCATCCACAAGAGGAGATTACTGAAAAATTTACCTTTTAATACAGTTAGCAATTGCACGCAATGTTACCAATACAAAGCCTTCTGACTTTAAGGGGAGTTTTAAAGCCTGAAACAGGGGCAACACTTTGAAAATTTACATCTAAGGCTATATCTTCACTGCAGCATTAACCCAACCTCTTATCTGAGCTTTAGCCCAGCTCCCTCTACCATCCTCCCCTTTCCCCCTGCCCTCCCCCCCCCAAAAAAAAACCATTTTACCGGGGTTTGGAAGTGCTTTAAGCCCTGGCTAGCTTATCTAGATGGGGGCATAGGTCAGAGCCCAGGTTACACTTTAACTCAGACTAGAACCCAACCACTTGGCATGGAGGATGCAGGCTAAGTCACTCAAATGCTGACAGTCTGACTCCACTTTTTCTATTCCTGCCCCCAAAGATAGACAAGTTCTCCCACAATTGAACAAAGCATAGAACATCTCAGCACAAAGAACAGGATATGCCTCCAAACACACATAGGTGAGGGAAGAAACAGTGAGGACACAGTAATGCAGGTAGGGCTTTACACCCAAGCTAAGCTAACCTCGGTTATAGTTAGTTACCCTAACTATATAGGTAGTTTCTAATCAAGTCTATTTTCTGGTTTCCAGGCATTATGGAAAGTTGCAATGTAAGACTGGGTAGTTCAGCTCTTTCTTCTTGATAATTGCACATTAATTTGCAATTGTGGTCAGACATAATGTTACATTTGGGTCCCAATCCTGCAAACACTTATGTATGTGCTTAACTTCAAACAAGCATGCAGTCCCATTAAAGTCAATGAGTGAAATCCTGGCCCCACTGAAGTAAATGAGAGTTTTGCCATTACCTTTAATGCCGACCAAGATTTCATCCTATGGGACTACTCATAAATTTAAACCTAAATTTATGTGTAATTCTTTGCAAGATCGTGGCATTGTTTTCCACTGTTGGCTTGAATGGGTGGAAGAAATGTTCCTTTCATTCAAGTTTTTATTTTTGTAAGCTCAACACTTCCAAATTCAGCTTCAGAGCAACCTCTTCATGGTCATTCAGTTGGCTGTATTTAAAATGCTCCTGATTTGGTTTCATTAAAAGTTCTTCACATCTAATCTGGTGTTGTACCCCATTAAGCCAGGGGATTTCAAATGAGAAATTGTTGATTCTTAAACCAACAGTTATGTTTTCTTTAAAATACTTACTTTACCCCAAATGACAAAAATCTGCTTTTCCACCCATTCCTATTGTAAAATGAATTGCAAAGCAAAAAGAAAGTTGTTGTCATTGACTACTGCTTTTCAGTTCATAAAGAACTCCAAACACCATTTTCTTGCTTTTGCCCCCCACATACCAGGTCCTTACTTCACTCTCTTTGCTAGAGCACAAGTGCACTGTTGAAGTACCTGATGTAACATGAGGCTGTTAAAGTTGCAGCTCTCCTTTCGCACAACTGGGAGAGCAGGGGATATAAACTTCTAAAATATTTGATCCACCAAAGAGGCCAAGGGTTTCCATTAAGCATAGAGAACAAAGATCCCAATATTTCAATTTTGAAAAGAAACTAAAAGAAACTTTGGAAAAGTTTGAGGCCATCTTTATATATCTTAAAAGAATGTAAAAGGACAAAATTACTATTTTGAATTGTGCTCCACAGTTTATTTTAAAAGGAAAACACACACACTTCCTAAATCTGATTTGCCATTATGTATAATGCCACTCCTTACAAAATTTTTTGCTGTTAACGTATCTAAAATCTACTTTCAGGGCCGTCCTCAGGCATATGCGGCATACCTGGCTGCGTAGGGCACCCGAAAATTTGAGGCGCCACCCTCACTGGCTGCAGGGCGGACTCCAATCTGGCCCCTCCCCCCCTCCCTGACCTGAACCCCTGGCCCCTCCCCTCTGCCCACTCACTCCTCAGTCAGCCAGCTGAGGGCTCCAGCTTGGGCGGGGCCAGGAGCCAAAGTCTGCATGTGAGTGAGCAGGGGGAGCCAGGCCAGGTGGCGGAGGGCAGGGCAAGGCTGGGAACAGACCGGGGGGATACCCAGAGGCTGGGAAGGGGGAGGAGGGAGCCAAGCTCAGGGGGGTAGAGCCAGGCACAGGACTGCAGGGAGCGGGGGGATGGAGGAGGAACTGGGCTGGGGATGGGAAGGGAAAAGAGCAAAAGAGTGGGGGGGGTGTCTTTGTCTGGCTCAGTGAGCGAGCAGGGAACGCGCTAGGGCCCCCTCGGGAGCAGGCTGGTGGCCCTGGGGGAAAGCAGCTGTTCCGAGCAGCCCCACAATGTACCTGCACCTCTCCCCTCTTCTGCCCACGTGCCCTGCCCAGCAGGCAACTCCCTGCAATTTCTCTCCTAGTCTCCTTTTCACTCCGCCTCCCTCTTCTCTGAAGTTTAAGCCCAGATGCCGAGGATCCTCTTTGGACCGTCACCTTTTCCTCTCCTTCCTTCCCCAGCAGGGATCAGCAGCAGACGGGTGCTGGGAGGAGGGAGAGGCACACACACAACCAGGCTGGGGCGGAAGGAAAGTTAAAGGAAAATAAAAGAAGGTGTCCTTTGCTTTTCCTGCCCATTCACAATATTCGGGTGTCAACAAGAGGAAACTGACACTAAAAGAAAAGGAGCAGGGGGATGTACCTGGAGCAGAAAAGCAGCAATCAGGGCTGCAGAATGCAAGGGAGGGAGTGACCACTAGCTGGGAAGGAGGATGGACTCGCACTTGACAAGGCTGGAATAGCTGAAAACTTTTTATTTAAAGAAGGGGACTTTTTTTTTTTTCCTTGTGGATCCAAATATCTCAAGGGCTGCCTCTCAAGCTGGTAGCATTTTGAACACGGGAGAGTTTTAAACAGTGCAGAGTTGAGTGGGATTTTAAAGGTCCCTTCAAGAATGCAGCACCTTCTTCCCACCCATGGGAAAAACCTTTAAAAACTGCCTTAAGTAATCCAAAACAAGAGCCACTGTTCAAATGAGACTTGGCTGGTTATGGCTCCAGCCCCACTGTTGAAGCATTGTGGAAACTGCATGCCGTGAGTTATACCCAGTACAATCCCACTGAGCCCGGTGTGGCAACCAGGTGTGTAAATCAAGGCAGAAAAAAAAGACTGGTGCCTGAATATAATTCCTTTTCTTTTTAAACTGCACATCCCAAACACTTCTTTACTTTTCAGAATTAGAGGGAAATCCTCTATTTTAGGGAGAATGAAAGGCCTTTTGGGAGTTGGCCCAGAGTGGTGGCAGGCAAGGACCTGGATGAGGGACTCAGCCATTGGTATCAGCTATTTCTTTTTTGTCATTCAAATGGATTTTGGGTCATGGCTGACATCCCAGCCATCATGTAAAACACTTCCCTGTGGCTTTTTGAGGTGCACACAGAAGTATCTTACTGCCAAGTCCCTATTCTAGGAGAGGAAAGATGGGGAGGGGAGGGAGAAGGCTGCAAGGTGATCTCCCACCTCCGTGCAGCCAGTGGCCTATGCTTGCCACTGCCATGCTGGAGCCTCCACATTTAATTGACAAAATTTGCAGAATTTAAAAATATTGTGCACAGAATTTAACTTTTTGGTGCTGAATTCCCTCAGGAATATGGGGTGCTGGGCAGTTGGGGGGGGGCTTGAGAGGGGCACTAGGCAGTTTGGGGGGCTGTGGGTGGGAGATCGCTGGGCATAGGGATCAGAGATGGAGATCTCTGCATGAGGGGCCACTGGGGGCTGCTGGGCATAAGGGGGTGGGGGTACTGGGCAGGGGGGCAGTGTGGCAGGGCATGTTGGCAGCGTGGGGTTGGGGGCACAGGTGGGAGGGAAGTGCAGGGGTTAGGAGGGAAGGCGGCACAATTAAACTGTTTTTAATAAAGTGCATGTGGCAAGTTTTCCAATACTGTAAGCTTGTTTGTGTTGCAAAGAGCAAGTTGAGCATAGGGGCACCAATTTAATAATACTACATAGGGCCCCATAAATCCTAAGGACGGCCCTTTCTATTTTATTGACCTTCAGGGCACTTGCAAGGCCTACTTCTTTTACCTAGCTGCCAGGGATTGGTGGGATATCATAAGATCTGAACTATGTTAAGCTGCTGGTTGATGATTATATATTATTGGGAAAAAGTGGAGTCCCTGGAGGAGTTTGTACAAATGTATTTTTTAAATATGTCAAGTCACGCCTAGAGGAAAGGATAAACATTGCTTTTATGAGTGTGTTTATAAATCAAATCCATAAATATTGACTGAAACAAAACAATAATTTAAGCAAAATGTTCAAAAGACTTGGCAGTGATGGACCTGCCATTTTGGAAGCTGCAAACCCTGTTCTCATAAATCATTTATGAAAATTGAAAGCCTACATTTTCTCTCCTCACTCAGGCCAAACCAAACTCCCATGGACTTAAGTAAAAATTGCAGGATCAGACCCAATTGTTAATCATAAAGATTAGGGTGTTGTCTTGTGAACTGGTAAAAGAATTGCAAAGAGAAGTTGAGTAATCCTGACACCCAGACCAAAACTGATCCCTCTCAAATCAGTAACAAACTAAAAACTCTTTCTGTAGCTGGTTTTGATACAATATAAGCTTTCCTTGAATTGATCCATATTTAAGGACGCTGCCCCTTCCTCCTACAGTCCCTCAAGATCAACCCTCTAAGGAGGCCAATATTTAATCAGTCAATTAACGAGGGCTACGCTGAGGCAGAGGGGGATAGTTGAAATTTAGTTTATTATAATAATAATAATAATAATTTTAAAGCAAAAAAGGTATCCCTTTCACACACACCTCCTTTCATCTGTGACTTATCTTCTTGCATCCTACACTTACACACACATGAGTAATCTCACCCTGAGTTCAATGGGACTACGTGCGTATAAGTAAGAATACTATCTTTTCCTCCTAAAATTAAGTTAAAGACATCTTTGCAGGACAGGGGCACACAGGTTGGGGAAAGGACCATGATTTTTATACATTTGTTGAGAACAATGACACCTCCTCTATCCTAATCAGGTGCCCTGTGCACTCATGAAACTGTAAGAATAAGTTTTTAAATGGATATAATATTGGGTTTCTTTAGTAAAGGGTTTCTTTTTTAAAAAGGAAGTGTAACTAAAAACACGTTACTATAAGGCATGTCAGAGAAGTTATTTAACACCCCTGCCCTCCACTCCCTCACCTCCCAAAAAAAGGAAATGAATCTAAGGCTGAACACTGGGCTGATTAACTAGCCTTACAGGGACAAATTGATATGCAGTACACTTTGGGAGTTGTCCAATATGACAGTACTACTTTTAGGCTCCAGTCCTGCAAACTTTTATGCACATACTTATCTTTACATCTGTGCATAATCCCACTGGGACTACTCACATACACAAAGCTAAGCACGTGTAAAAGTCTTTATTGAATTGGGGACTTCAATATTCAATCAATATATATTTTAATTTTTAACATAAGAAGGGAGGAGGGCAAAGACATACCAGTAGGAAGATATACATTCCATGATATATTTCTCAAAATTATAAATAAAAGAACAAAGCATGAAAATATAGCATTATTCAGCAAAATGTATAAAAAAGCCTTTGATGCTGTACTTTTGTAAAGTTAACTGATTGGTTTAAAATCACCTCCCAGTTTTGCTATTGACCTTTCAGTTATTCAAAATACTGTTGTATGTAGACATTCTACTGCACTCCTCATTCTCTATATAAACTCGAAAAAAATCATGTGGTACTTAAAAGACACACATGGGGGAATAATTCATTTTCACAAATGAGGTGGGCATACAAACAATCACAAGATGAGGAAAGAAGCAGAGTATGAGTCACTTATGTATGATCTCTAGTGAGTAAAAATAACTTTACTCCCAACTTCCTCAAGCTATTCTTACATTTATACAGTACGTTTTTACAGCTTGCATACTTATTTAAATAATTTTTAAATAATTGAAGAACTCTATAAGTTTCACTTGCTCTGGAAAAATCACCTGCATTAAGATGGGACCTGATGTGGCTCCCAATGGAGTTACTGGGAGTTTGCCATTGACTTGAGTAGTAGCCAGATGAAACCAATGAAGAGAAGAAGCTAAACTTTTGGATATACGTATCCTGTGCCAAATTAATTGCAGTTTTAAAATAAGGCCACTTCACTAAGTTCCCAAACGTATTTTATATTATTTATTCTGACATCTTAAGCTGAATTTATTTATTGGCTTGTATTTCAAAATCGCACCAGAGCAAGTTATGTGTATTTGAGGGGGAGAAGCAATGGGGGCTGAAGGAAAAGAGGAGGGAGGCTTTATAAACAAACAGATTAAAAATGTATGGTTTATTTATATAAACTTACTTTAACTTCCTGAACATATATAATATAAACATAATACAATGCTAATGTAACTCTATCATCTTAACAGCAAAACAAATGAACTGGGTTCATAAAGTACAAAGTAATTTATGTGTGTCAAAACCCAGTTATTTTATCTCAAAGAAGTAAGTTTCAGACTTAAAGATGATCTGATATATTCTAAAATAAATGAAAAAAGCTGCAAAAGATCCCAAATCATTTCACAAAACACATCTTTTAATGGTATCTGCCATTTTAATAATAGGAGTAAGACCATGTAAAAAGAAAAGAGTTCCTTCTTTTACTTTTCTGCATTTTCCTAGGAAGTGTGGATGACATCACTAACACCTAGACCTTACAATGACTGTAGCTCCTTTGGTGGTTATAGGTTTTAGTGATCCAGGAGAAAATAAAATCTTGAAATCAGATCTTACCAGGTTAAAAGTTTCCCACATACCCTTTAAAAGTGGATGTACTTGGAATAGTAATAATAATGTTTTGCACCTACAGAGACCCTTCCACTGAAAATCATGAAAGTCTACACATGGCAAGTATTCTACTAATGATTCAGGTCTCCGTGAGTTTTTAAATAATATTTAAAAAAATGCTTTCTGTTCACTTTCAAAGAAGCATGGTGAAGATGAAGTCTAGTCAGTTAAAAAAAAAAAAAAAGAGTTAAAAGTAGTTACTGGTATTCCTCCTGCCCCTGAATCCTCAACCCTATGTCTGTGGTTATACAATCACATTTTGACCATGTTCTTTCAATATATTTTTAGTGAAGTAATATTTGTGAAATATACCAACCATAGAATTGGAGATTGAAGCCCTTCACAAAAAAAAAAAAAAGAGACAAAAAAAACCCCACCACCAAAAAACCACAACACACACAACAGCAATAGCCGCTACCTCAACCACCCTACCAATGTGCCTTAAACCTGACCTAAAGAGCCCACTGCTAGAGGTAAGAGGGTAGTTCAATCCACACAGGAATTCAATCATTTGGTTCTCGCTGACGCTGCTAGCAGGGATGTCACTTGGGGTGGTGGTTTTGCCAAAAGGATAAATTTACTACGAAATGTAATAAAACCAGTATAGTCTTCAAACAGTATTAACTTTCATTCTGTCTTTCTAAGTTAAGTTCAAACCAGCAATTTAGGAGTAAAAGGCTCCATAGCACATTATTACTTATCTATTTTTTCTAACATGTCTATCACCATAGTCTGAGCACCATCCAATCATCTTTCATAGATTAAAAATTACTGTCCCCCTTCTGAGTACTTAATTGCTATTCCCCTTCCCAACAAATGTTTGAAGGGTAGACACATTTCTGTCAACAGCACCACTCACTCACTTTATTTCTTCAATTCTACGTCCAGCTTTCCTGTTTCTATTTCAATTTTGTCCTTATCCCCAGTTTAAGCTCCAATGGTAGCAGTTGATGTTTTCATAGATTTGAAGGCCAGAAGTGACCATCTAATCTGCCCTCTTGTATTAGCCATAGAACTTCCCCAAAATAATAGAACATATCTTTTAGAATAACAGCCAATCTTAATTTAAAAACAGTCACCAATGGAGACTTCACCACAACCCTTGACAATGGTTAATTTCTCTCACTGTTAAAAATTTACGCCTTATTTCCAGTCTTAATTTGTCTAGCTTCAACTTCCAACCACTAAATCATGTTATCTGATAGACAGAAGAGCCCATTTTTAAATATGTGTTTCCCGTAGGTCCTTATAGACAATAATCAAGTCACCCCTTAGCCTTCTCTTTGTTAAGCCAAATAGATTGAGCACTTTGAGTCTATCACTATAAGGCATGCTTTCTAATCCTTTAATAATTCTCATGGCTCTTCTCTGAACCCACTCCAATTTATCAACATCCTTCTTGAATTGTGGACACCAGAACTGGACAGAGTATTCCAGCAGTGATCACACCTGTGCCAAATATAGAGGTAAAATAATTTCTCTACTCCTACTCAAGATTCCCGTTTATGCATGCAAGGATCACATTAGCTCTTTTGGTCACGGCATCATACTAAGAAATCTTGTTCAGCTGATTATCTACCAAACCCCCCAAAAAATTTTTCCAGCGTTTCTGCTTCCCAGAATAAAGTTCCCCATTGTGTAAGTATGTCCTACATTCCTTGTTCCTAGATGTATATATCTACATTTAGCCATATTAAAACACAAATTATCTGTTTGTGCCCAGTTTACGAAGCCATCCAGATTGCTCTGTATCAATGATCTGTCCTCTTTGTTATTTACCACCACCACCCCACGATTCTTATAGTAAAACAAATCTCTCCTTTTGCCTTCTCTTCCCTTCCCACCCCACCCACCACTTTGATGTTAAGCTTTTGCATAGCAGCTACAGAATCATGTTAAAATAGTTCATCACCAGAGACTAAGGGCCAGTTTCTAATCTCAAATGTTCTGATATGTTGCTGAAAAACTGAGTTTAGTATCTGCTCTTAAATCCCACCTTTCTCAAACATAAACTGAAGTTACAAAGGTCTAAGTCCTGATATTTTTCCAGTTCTAATGATCTTTCAAATAACTCAATTGTGACTGTTTCACTACACCACTAACAAATGATGAAGTCATCAATAATTTGTGGGAATGTGTCTTCAATACAACAAAGATTTGAAATGACGAAATAAACAAATTATCAGCAAATAGGAAGCTTGGGCATTTTAGAACAATCTCTCACTAATTAACTTCTATTTACCAAAAGCAGTCAATATTGAAAGAAGTTATAATGCATCTCTGAATTGTAAGTTTTTTCTTAGCAGTACATAAGAAAAAAATCTGTTTAAATAAAAGACTGGTTTTCAGATATGGGGTTATAAAACTGATTTCATACCTAAGTTCCAACTTTGTTATACTCTATTAAAAACAGCCCTAACCTGAATTAGTAGATACCCAAACAAGGGGGAAATTGGATTTCCCAACCGTAACTGAGTGATACGCAAAAACAATTAGGCTAGTTCCTGTCCTTAATTCATAGTTTGTGTTTTAATTTAAAAATCAGTCCTGCGTGAAAAGATGGTGGAATAATAGCCTACTGCAGAATTCATGATTTAAAGATTTACTAAGTGATATGGTGTATAAACAGAAGCAGAAAGGCACTTACAAGAAAGGCCACACAAAAACACCCATAAAGAAGCTGCAGGTAGGCTCTGCCAAGTTAATAACACAGAAACAACCGCCATCCAGACTCCCCCACTACACACAAACTCAGATAACAAAACCAACCTTTTTAGTGACATATCAAAACAAGTTTCTGAGAAGGGCAGCAGTTTCATATGGAAGGAACCTTGGCGCCCAGTCAGACACTTTTCTGTCACGAGAGAAACTAACATCCTCTTAAGCTAGAGAGAAAATCCCCCAGCTGTTTAGAATCAATGTTTCAGCACCTCCTATGCAGGGTGCAGCCATCAAACCATGGTAAAGGGGTAGAGAATGTGGGGGAGGAGGCAGAAAAAAGTGACTGAAAACAGAGGAGGGGGGAAGTGAGAGGGGAGCGATCTGAAAAACAAGGAGGGTTTTTAGTTCACTTCAGTGTCACAAGCAAGGGAGAGACGATGTAATCCAGGCTCTGCACCATGGACAGTGACTCTGCTGCTGCTGCTACCGCCTCCGCCTCCTTCTACCCAGCCACCAGCCCCTGCAGGACCAGGGGGAGGCCAGCCACAGCTACCAGCCTGTTCCATTCAGCATACACACACTGTCCCGCTAGTAATATCTCCTTCTCCTCAGTACCCACACACTGCGCTCCCCTCCCCCAGAGAGCCAGAAATGCCCCAACCATAAATACCATTAAGGGGGATGATCTGTGCCATCTGTCCCTCAGATTTACTGCCCTCTCTGCCCCTTGCACCCAGCTTCACACTCAACTCATAGCAATGCCAACAACCCAGATAATGACATTCATCCCACACACCCCACCCAGGAGCACTCTCAATCTCCTATCCTAGAAAGGACAAGTAACCCCACCCCAAGAACCCCCATTTCTAACTCTGTTGCGCACCCAACCACCAGAAACACAACATCCTATCCCTAGCCAGCAGCACCCAAACCCCTTATCGAGAAGGACATACAGTGGGGATACCCATCCCAGAATTTAGGGACCTAGTCACCCACTGATCACCCTATCCCAGGTACGCACTCCTCCCTCCACCTCCAAAGGATATTTCCCCCTCCTCCAACTCAACACACACACACACACACACACACAGAGGAGTCCCATCCCAAAGACACTCACCCACTCTAGGGACATCTAAACTTACCCCCACACACACACACACACAAACACAGGCTGCACAGGACCCCAATCCCAGGGGCACCAGCCCACGCTAAGGATACTCAGCTCAACCCTTGCTCCAGAGCCACTCCCCCTCACACTGAACGGACCCCTACCCCAGGGGCACCCTGCCAGACGCCAGACACTCCCCGGCCTCCCAGGCGCTAGGGTCCCCTCCCGGGAGAGGGGGCAGGGATGTAATACACATTCAGACTGAGGAGCTGTCCCAATGGAAATTCCCCGTTAGTAGCAGCGGGGGCAGGCGAGGCTGCCAGGCGGAGGAGGCGGCTGATTAAATTCTTCCCGGGAAAGGATTAGCGGGCACATGGCTGGGGGAGGCGGCGGCGGCTCTGCCTGCTCCTCCTTAGCGGAGCCCAGGGGCGATCCCCGAAGACCCCTCCCCAAAGCCGGAGCTCCAGCAGACGGGCTGCGGGGCGCAGTGCCCCCTACCGATAGCACCTCAGGGGTGGCGCCCCGAAACGGGCTGGGGTCCCAACCCGAAGTCCGTCCCCTGTCTCCCTACTAGCCGGTCCACCAAGCAGAAGGCGAACCAGCTCCTAGCCCAGCCCAAGCACAATGAGACCCCCGCTATTGCCCTTCACCCCCCAGCCCTTCCAACCCCACGGGACCCTCGCTTTTGTCCTCCCTCCCCAGCCCTACCAACCCCAGGGAGCCCCGCTATTGCCCTCCCCCCCCAGCCCTACCAACCCCACGGGACCCCCGCTATTGCCCTCCCTCCCCAGCCCTACCAACCCCAGGGGAACCCCGCTATTGTCCTCCCTCCCCAGCCCTACCAACCCCAGGGGACCCCCGCTATTGCCCCCCCAATCATCCCAACCCCAGGGGATCCCGCAATTGCCCCCAGCCCTACCATCAAGCACAATGGGACACCCCGCTATTGCTCTCCCTCCCCCCAGCTCCCAGGCAGAGCGGACCCCTTCTCCCAAGCAGCAAGGCACCAGCTCTCGGAAGCACTAGCCACCGGCTCCCCTCCCTTCCTCATGGGGCACCAGCTCCTCCGCCGTCCCTGCCCGAGGCGGGGGTATCATGGGGATGGGGCACGGGCACCAGCTCCGTCCTACCAGCCCGAGGCTCGGGCACCCGCTCGCATCTCCCCAACCTTTTTTTTTTTCCCCTCGGCTCGCCTCGGCCCCAGCCGTTCAAAGCAGCCACCTGCTCCCTGCAGCCCCCTGCCGGGGCAGAGGAGACAGACCCAGCCTGCGGGGCAGCGCAGAGACACCCTCCGTGTCCCCCTCGCCCCCGCTCCCCTTCTCCGGCATCGCCGCGAGCAGGGAAACAAAGAGCCACAACCCCGACCCCCCTTCGCCTTTACCTGCTGCAGGGCCGCCAGCAGCAGCAGCGGCGGCAGCAGGCTCCGCGGCGGCGCTCCCGCTATCCGGCACATGGAGGCGGGGTGGGTGGCGGGAGGGAGCGGCGGCCACCAGCGGTCTCGGGATGCCGAGCAAGTGCGGGGATCGGCGGAGCAGGGGCGGCTGCGGGCGCTGTCTGCCCCCCCTTGGGCTGGCGCCGAGCCCGTGGCGCTACTGCGGGGGCTGCTCTAGCTGGCTCCTGTGCAGGGTGCAGCGGGGAGGCGACAGAGGATGGGTTAAACTCGGCACCGGGTCAGGCGGCTGCTCCTCTGCTTCCCCCCGTCCTTGGTGCAGGGAGAGAAGGGGATGGGCTGGTGGAGCAGGAGGAGGATGGGCAAACAAAAGGCAGGGGGACGAGTAGTGCCGCTGCCGGGTCTGGCTCCTCAGCGGCTCCTTTGCTGCCTTCCCTGCTCCTAGAGAGCGTCCTCCTCGGCTGAGTTCAGGGCAGGCAGGTCCCCTCGCAGTGGGCAGCCCACTGTGCACCGGCAGCCCCGCCGCTGCTCCCGCTCTGCTGCATGCTCCGCTCCCGAGTCTCTCTCCCCGTCACTTTCTCACTCCTCCCCTCCCCCGAGCAGCCCCGCGCACAAACCCCTCCGCTCGCACAATGATAACAATGCCAGCCGGAGCAGCCGCTGCCTCTCTCTCGGCGTGCGTGTGTGTGTGTATACGCCTTCCCTGCGCCTGGCAGCTTCTCCTCCCTGGCTCTCCCTGCCGGCCGCACGGCCAATGGGAACCCAACTACCCGCAGCAGCTCAGCCCTGCCCCGCCAGGCATCATCCGCCCACAGGGTGGGCAGCAGCTGCCGCCCAAAAGAAGAGGGTTTGCTGCAGCCAGAGGGGAGTCACTGGGGGTGTCTGTGAATTGTTTGCAAATGTAGGTTGAGCTCTTCTAAGCCGGGGGAGGGAAAAATTCCCCGACACCCTGAGGATACCGCGACCAGACAACAAACAAATAATAACAATTAGCCCGGAACTTGGTCTGTAATTAGGAAAAAACACAGAGTGAGGAAAGGGCGGGGGGCGGGGTGAGAAATCGCCCCCTCTCCCGCCTCGCTAGGGAAACGAATGTGCAAAAGAAACAAACGAACTCCAGGCGCCGGTAGGAAGCGCCGAGCGTGTCCATTGTCTGATGCAAGGCGATCGCGGCGAGCCACCTGCTGGGGAGGGGGGGGTCGGCGCTTGGCGGCTTTGGCTTGCCACCTCTCCCGCCATCGCCAAGCCGTGCTTTGAACAGCCCCTTAGGAAGTTGCGGTCACTGTTTGTTACTTGGTTAGCGAGTTCCGTTTGTTTGTAAACTAGCGGCCTAATTTATCTGCAAATGTTTCCAAAGGCTGGAGCAAGGGTGAGCCGATAGCAAGGGTGAAAAATGGGGAGGGGGGTGTATAGGCACCTATAGCAGACAAAGCCCCGAATATCAGGACCAGGCGTCGGCAACACCATGTGGTGCAAGGGACACTTGACAAAATTACTGTACTTAGTGACGGACTGGGGGGGAGGTTGGTTATGTCATTTAGTCATTTAATTTTTTGAAAAATTACCACGGACCTCAACATTTTTACCAGGGACACGTTGCTGACCCCTGATCCGCACGTCTGATCACCCTAGGTGGGGTTGAACTCCAGCCTGTGGGTCCAAAAAAGGTCAGCAGGCATAACGGAAACGAGGAGGGTTGCTGAGTGAACAGTTACAGCAGCAAGTATCAGTGCTGGGTCATTTGCTGCGCTGGCAAGGATTCCCCCTCACCCACAGGTCACTGAGCAAAGTTGTTTTGTGTCCATGCATCAGAGCTCCCATCCTGGGACATAGGAAGGGGAGGATTTATAGGTGTTAGACCCCTACACTCTCTCACAAGCAGCAGATGCAAAATGGTGTGTTCCTTATTTTAAAGCATTTCATTTTACAGTTGAACTTGCAAGAAAAAAAATCTTTGTTTTGCTCGTTGATTTGGAAATAATAATGCAAACTGCCATGCAGCGATGTTGAGAGGAAGGCTTGTATGTATCTTTATATTTAGTTAGTGATGGGGAGGGGAGAATCTACAAATTAGTGCAATGTTGATTTCATTAGCTTCAGCCTTCAAAATACCGATCATTTCTGAGTTATGATGCAGCTCTTTACCCAGCCCAGAGAGAGAAAGAAGCCCTCTCCGCTGTACTCTCCTCACCTTAAACCCTGCCTATATGCATCTGATTAAGTGTGCTATAGCCCACGAAAGCTTATGCTCCAATAAATTTGTTAGTCTCTAAGGTGCCACAAGTACTCCTGTTCTTTTTGCGGATACAGACTAACACGGCTGCTACTCTGAAAGCTGCCTATATGGGCCATGGGAAGCCATACTCCTTTTTCTCCCTCTCCTTTTATGCCACACCTTGTCCCAGCCCCACACCCTATTACAAAAACTGGGATGAAGAGGCTTACTGTTGTGCTAGCAGTTCCTTGCCACGGGGGGAGCCTTGTTAGGGTATATCTATACATTCAGGGCTGCAGCGGCGCAGCTGTACCGCACAGCTGTGCCACTGGGTCCGGTGAAGACAATGCCAATTGGAGAGAGCCCTCCTGTTGGCATTAAAAAACCACCTCCGTGAGCGGCATAAGCTATGTTGGCGAGAGAAGTTCTCCCGCTGATGTTAGCGCTGTGCACATGAACACTTATGTTGGTATAATTCATGTCAACACCCCCCCCCCAGCGACATAAGTTTTGCCAACATAAGCTGTAGTGTAGACATAGCCTTAGGCCTGGTCCCCACTAAGTCCCCACTTCGGACTAAGGTACGCAAATTCAGCTACGTTATTAACGTATTAATTCGAAGTACCTTAGTCCGAACTTACCGCGGTCCAGACGCGGCAGGAAGTCTCCCCCAGTCGATGCTGCGTACTCCTCTCGGCGAGCTGGAGTACTGGCGCCGACTGTGAGCACTTCCGGGATCGATCCCAGAACATCGATTGCGTGCCGCCGGACCCTCCGGTAAGTGAAGACAAGGCCTTAGTCTACAAGTATATCTTTACTACCAAAAAAGTATGTTTACAGTGAGATATCAGGCATGAGTTCACAGACGTGTAGACTTTCAGGCCAG
Source organism: Trachemys scripta elegans (assembly GCF_013100865.1). Classification (NCBI taxonomy): domain Eukaryota; kingdom Metazoa; phylum Chordata; order Testudines; family Emydidae; genus Trachemys; species Trachemys scripta. The sequence continues at coordinate 206,518,780 of NC_048299.1, forward strand.
CAGGGACCACCATGATCATCTAGTCTGACCTTCTGCACATCACAGGCCACAGAAACTCACCCACCCATTTCTGTAATTGACCCATAATGTATCTTTTAATCAGCTGTCTTGATGTAAAATCCTAGTGGATTATATATTGGAGCTCGTTGTGTCACCAGAGGTCTTAACAGAAAGGAGAATCAGCCCCAATGTTTTGCAAAACAACTTTGTGACTTTAAAAGGCTGTGGTCCATGGGTCCCTAACGTTGTATGTTGTCACAAACAGCTGGGATTAATTTCTTTAAGAACTATAAATAATAGAAATTGCAAAGGCCAATAATTAGGATTATTAGAAATTCAACCCATGACTCATTGAAAGTGACCCTGAGCTGCACTGCTGCTGTTTGGAACATGGGATAGGGATAGAAGAATGAGTTTACCGAGTTTGCACTTGAGCGAGCATGGTGTTGGATTCAGGTAGCAATATCAATTTTTATCTTTTCCCCAGGCTTCCTTGGTCTAAGGATATTTCTGTCTTATCTATATTTCATTTGTTAAATAATATAGTGAGGATAAAGTGTGACTTTTTATGGGTAATAGATTTGTATTTGTATTTTCTATGCAAGTAGACATGATTATTAATATTTACATAATTATTTTATTTATTGAGAATTATTTTCATTTATCTAAAGCTTTAGATGTTTTACAAAATGCAAAGCATACAATATAAACAATCTCTGTGTATGTAAAATAAACAGAATGTCCAATAAGATAATAAAATAATAATTACCCAGCATCTAATCAGCCCTGGCCCTTCATATCTCTCAGCATATCCATTTCCAAAATGTTTGGAAAATAATAGCAGTGTGTCTGGAAGGTTACCACATGCAGGGTCTGGCTGACACTTTTCATGGTGCTGTTGCTGCCATTAAATTACTTAACAGAAACAGTCATACTATGAAATAAAAATTGTTTTCACAAAACCTTTCTATTCAGTCCTTCAGCCTTCAATAAGCTGCTGTCAAAGGATCGGATTCTTCCCTCATTGACACCATTGCAACTAAGATCAGTATCTGGCCCATGGCATTTTCCCACTGCTGGAGATGCTCCTACAGCAATGCAGTTCATGCTTTTCCAAACCCACCTGCTCAAGAGCACATTTTAATCTAGCTATTTTAAGATGAATGTCATGCTTATGAAAGGTGCCAAGATCACCACCACTGATGACTCTTGTCTTCTATTCATAGAACATGCAGTGGTGGAGCAAGCTTTCCTACATCACTCTGGCAGTGCAATCGAGATCAACTTTGATCTCAGGAGGCACCTGTATCATTGAAAAGTTAGTTCAGTCTATGTTAAATCTGCAACAAAGGTGCTAACCATTTGTCACCAGAGTTTCTGTGAAATGGGCACTGGGAACCGAACTAAGACCACCAAACCTTTTCATGTAGGTCACCCAACAGCCAGCAGATGGTGGCAGAGGTGATGCGTGGAGGGTGGAAGGGGGAGGATGCAGGGTCACATCCCCTTCCTCCCCTGATTTCTGTTAGGGTGGGAATCGGGCTGAATGTGGGTGAGAGGGACATGCCTGGGAAAGGCACTGGCACCTAGCATCCCACTAAGCCCCGTTAGGAGGTGCCTGGAGCAGGGAAGAGAGACTGGGCTGGTAGCAAAGCTCTGCCAGAGTGGGCACAGGGAAGCCTGCTGAGTCCTATCCCTTCCTTGCCCACAGTTACCAATGCTCGGCAGTACAGTGTCCAGACCCCGCTCCAGCACATGCCGTGCCCAACGGGGAAGTGATAGGAGAAGTAAGTGGGGAAGGAGCTATGAGGGGGTGGAGCAAGGTGGTGCCATCTTGAAGTGGGTGTGGGAGGTGCAGTGGGGTGGGAAACAGCTCTATAAATCAAAACTCCTTTGTCTCTTGTGTGCCTGCCCTGAACCCTGCTGCATATCACCAGAACCTTTACATTGTGCCCTCCTGCCCCAATCAATAGTTATGCGTCGCATTTGGATGGCAGTAACTTCCAGGGTGGATTGATTTAAATCAAAGATTTAAATCACTGATTTTAATAATGATTTAAATCACCAAGCAGGAAACCTTGATTTAAATTATTGATTTTAATCTTGTTTTGCATCTGTGCTTTTTAGTTATTTCCTAAAGGAAAGTTGATTCTCATTTGCTGATAACCATTAAAATGTTGATTTGCAAATAAATCCAGCCTTTGTACTAAATTTGATATTTCCCTTAGCTAACCAGGAGGATACATTATATTTAGACACATTTAAGTAATTATATAGCTTACTACACATTTATTCAGATTCTTAGTTTTTATTGTTTTTATTATGTTAGCAAATGGTGAATGACTCATTTCTTATTTATTAGATGATTTTTTTTTAACTCATGATTTTTATTCATAGAATGGAAGAGGAAAACAAGCTTTTCTCCTTTTTCAGTTCTTAGTTGGTTTCTCAGCTTTGAATGAGTTGGTCACTGGAATGAAGAAAATATTATCTCTCTGTACCTGCAGAAGAAGCTACTGCTATCAAAAGCTGATTAGGTACCTTACCCCAGATCTTCAAAGGGAAGCCAATGGGAATTAGGCACCTAAATAACTTGGAGGATCTGGGCCTTCAACAACAAACTCTGGTTTCAGGTGCTTAGCCAGTGACTTCCTCCAATTCAGTAGCTGGACTTCCTTTAAAACTTTGGCTGCAAGCAGGTACTGCTTAATATTTTTATTTAATTTAAATTATTTTAATAAATTATAGTAAGTTTAGGTCTTAATATAGATAGTCAACTTCAAATTTAACTTTAAGTAGGTTTATTTTTAAAAATAAAAATGTATGTAGTTTACATTAAAATTGATTTAAATGTAAAAGAACAATTTTAATTAAATTGTTGATTTTACTTCACCCCGGTAACTTCCGGTCTACATTTGAACTGGTAACCTAATGCTAAAAATCTTCATGCCATAACAAATTCACTGTTTATATTTACTTTTTTTTTTTTTTGAAGTAGCATAAGGATAATGGACATAACTTAGTTCAACCTAGAAAAACTCAAGGGGTTTCAGAAAACCCACATTAAAATCCCATGGGAAAACTAATTAGTAGATTCCCCAGTCCCTCACCTCTTCGCTCTGTGAGCACACACAACTCTAGTTATTGAGGTTATCACAGTCTAAGCGGAAAAACATGGTAATGGTAGCTCCTTGCTAGGTTATGGACAGGCAGTACAGCACAGGGACCTAACCTTGCTTCCAAGGATTATACTTTAAATAATATAAAGAATATTAACAAAACAAACTTTCTGGGAAGTAAAGAATCATGCTATAGAAACTGGCCAGGAAAGATGCATATAGCATCTATTGGACTTCTCTTTCCCCGGTGGCAGTGTGCTTTCACTGCTTCCCCGGCAAGTGCCTAGAGTGTGTAGAGAAGGAGGTAGCTTGAGTGGAGCACAGAGGGGCGAAGTGGGAGGTGGGACGGACGCATTAGTTCTTTTGGATGTAATACTGAAAATAAATTTGTACTTAAATATTTCTCAGACATGAAGTGTTAGAATCATTCACAGACCTTCAGGTCCAAAGACCACTATCAATACAAATAGTAGTTCTACTCTCTAGATACTTTATAAACTCATAGACTAAGGCCAAAAGGATCATCTAGTCCAACCTCCTGCACATTGCAGGCCACAGAACCTCATTCACCCAGTCCTGCAATAGGCCCATAGTCTCTGGCTGAGTTATTGAAGTCCTTCAAATCTTGATGTACAGACTTCAAGTTGCAGAGAATCCACCATTTAGTCTAGTTAAAACCAGCAAGTGACCTGTGCCCTATGATGCCTTCTTTTGTAATGGTGATAATTGTATTTTCTATAGAGGAAACTGGGAGATGAAGAGTACAAAGCTGCCCAGCATTATGAAATGATTTATATGCTGTTTATGTCCTCCTATATTTCAAAGAAAGAAACACAATTACATGAGTTCTAGATCATAGACTGTGTTCCCAAAATTGCAGATTTAAAAAAAAGAGACCAGAAGTGGTTTCAAGGGTCTGGTCCAGTGGTGCTAGAAGTTTAGAGCATTCAGAAATGTTGTAAGATGTGGATTCATGATTCACAGGAATTGCTTTTATTGACAACTAAGGTTAATTATAGTGGTGCTCCTCTTCAAAGCCTTGCAATTTGGCTGTAAAAATTCACTCCAGGTTAAAATTTGATACACTGTGGAAAATCCATTGCAGCAATAGTCTCCATACTTTCAGAAAAATCTGTTTGATGATTAAAAAAGATATTTTCCTGGTGTTGACTGCTTTTTTATATTTGTAGGACTTCAAAATGGCTTTGTTCTTTGAAATGACATTTTGGAGACTTTTTTGTTGTGTTGTGCAAATAATGCAAGTTTAAAATATCCCTAAATGCAGTATGTATTTACATGAGCAGGTCAGCAATCTGCATTTCATTAAATCTTTAAAACCTTATTTAGTGTGGCGGAATATTCCTGTGGTTAAATAAGACATTTGGAAGCTTGAGGATGTGGGTTTCATCCTGGCTGTGCCATAGACTTCCTGTTTAAAACTGGGCGACACCCTTAGGGATAACAATATACTGGCCTATGTACCTAGGCAGGGATGTAACTGGGAGTAAGACACCTGATCCCCATCCCTTTGCCCCCCCCACACACACACACCTGTGTGGCCCCTCAAGATGTTAAGATCATTTAGGAACTTTACTATGGATTTAGGTGCTTAATTTTAGGGTCTGCTTTTTGAAAAACTTGACTCTGTATTTGCTTCTTGTTTGCCTTTTGTTTCGGAGTGTGAACTGTACTGAGTTATGCTTGAATAGCTTCTGAAATGATGCTAGGGATTTTAATTCCTTAACACTTATTTTAAGGTTCTTTCTAATTAGGGCCCATGTGCTAAAAAAAAAAAAAAAATCCCATTTCTAAAGTGTCACGTTGAAATTTTTCATAGATTTTTAAGCCCAGAAGGGATCATTATAATCATCTAGTCTGACCTCCTGAAGAACACAGGCCATCAAATTGCACTCAGCAATTCCTGTATTAAGCCCAATAACTTGTGGTTTAGCTAGAGCATATTGTAAGAAAGATGTCCAAGCTTGATTTAAAGTGATTGAGAATCCACCACAACTCTTGCTTAGTTGTTCCAATGCTTTAGTTATTTTCATGGTCAAAAAAACCCTGTGCCTTTTTACTTGATTGCTTCCCATGAAGATATTGAATTTGGTTATTGTGTGGTCATTATTACTTCACAGGTCAATTACAGTCACATCTTGAACAAAATCCTGTGTCAAGACTAAGTCTAGACTCGTTTATGAAAAATGGTGAGAGTAATGCTTACCTACTTCACGGGTTGTTGTGAGGCGTTAGTTATTAATGTTTGTAAATCGCTTTGTGCTCACAGGACAGAAGATGTTATATAGTATAGTAAATATAAAGTATTATTATTTATCTAATAACTGAACGTTAGACTGAGACTTGGGCTACACACCATGCAAAGGTGAGTAAGAACCGCCATTTCCTGAAATTCTTCAGTGAACTATCTGGACCTTATATTTCACCATACAGGGATAAATAAGACCTGCACACATACATATTGCTGAGTGATGGGGAGCGAACAGGGAATGGATGGAGCACTTGCTTCACGTAGCCCTGCTGCCCTGACGTACTACCCAGCACAATTGAACTGATGTGGGGAGTGTCAATTTGCCGTTCGTATAGGGCTACAGCAAATTACTATTCCACCTGGTCAAGGGGGAAGGAGGGAGAGTACTGAGGCCTGGTCTACACTAACCCCCCAATTCGAACTAAGGTACGCAACTTCAGCTACGTGAATAACGTAGCTGAAGTCGACGTACCTTAGTTCAAACTTACCGCGGTCCAGACACGGCAGGCAGGCTCCCCCATCAACTCCGCGTAATCCTCTCGCCGAGCAGGATTACCGGAGTCAACGGCGAGCACTTCCGGGTTCAATTTATTGCGATAAATTGAACCCAGAAGTTCGATTGCCTGCCGCCGAACCAGCGCGTAAGTATAGACATACCCTGAGTGTCAGAGAGGTGTGTGAGGCACAGTGCCTCAGTTTACCTTACTTACCACCCTTTGCTGAGAGCTGTGCCTAAAACAAACAATCCATAATTAAATATGGCTAAATGTAAATGTTTACATCTAAGAACAAAGACTGTAGGCCATACTTACAGGATGAGAGACTATACAGTAACTCCTCACTTAAAGTCGTCCCGCTTAACATTGTTTCGTTGTTATGTTGCTGATCAATTAGGGAACATGCTCGTTTGAAGTTGTGTAATGCTCCCTTCTAACGTCATTTGGCAGCCGCCTGCTTTGTCTACTGCTTGCAGGAAGAGCAGCCCGTTGCAGCTAGCTGCTGAGGGCTTGGAACCAGGGTGGACCGGCAGCCCCCTATCAATCAGCTCCCTGCTCCCCTAAGTTCCCTGTGAAGCAGCTGCCTGCAGTTCAGCTTTGTCCCTCCCCACACTGCATGTGCTGCTCCTGCCCTCTGCCTTGGAGCTGCTCCCCGTGACTCCTGCTTGCTGTGCTGGGGGGGGAGGGAAGGAAGAGAGGGGCTAATGTCAGGGTGTCCCCCTCCCCTCTGCTCCTGCATCCCGCTTACCCCATCTTCCATAGAGCAGGGCTCAGAATGGAGGCAGCTTGCAGCAGCTGCGGTCTCAGCAAGCTGATCTAATTAACAAGGCAGTGTACTTAAGGGAAATGCGCATATCTCCCTCCATTCCTGATGCCTTGCAGAGTGAGGCCTGGTCTACACTACGACTTTAATTCGGATTTATCAGCTTTAATTCGAATTAACCCTGTAACCGTCCACACAACGACGCCATTTAATTCGATGTAAAGGGCCCTTTAAATCGATTTCTGTACTCCACCCCAACGAGCGGAGTAGCGCCAAAATCGATTTTAGCAATTCGAATTAGGGTTAGTGTGGCCGCAATTCGATGGTATTGGCCTCCGGGAGCTATCCCACAGTGCATCATTGTGACCGCTCTGGACAGCAATCCGAACTCGGATGCACTGGCCAGGTAGACAGGAAAAGCCCCGCGAACATTTGAACTTCATTTCCTGTTTGCCCAGCGTGGAGAGCACAGGTGACCACAGATACCTCATCAGCACAGGTAACCATGCAGGCTGATAATCGAAAAAGAGCACCAGCATGGACCGTGAGGGAGGTACTGGATCTGATCGCTGTATGGGGAGAGGATTCAGTGCTTGCAGAACTTCGTTCTAAAAGACGAAATGCAAAAACTTTTGAAAAAATCTCCAAGGGCATGATGGAGAGAGGCCACAATAGGGACTCTGAGCAGTGCCGCGTGAAGGTCAAGGAGCTCAGACAAGCCTATCAAAAAACAAAGGAGGCAAACGGTCGCTCCGGGTCAGAGCCACGGACATGCCGCTACTACGCCGAGCTGCATGCAATTCTAGGGGGGGCTGCCACCACTACCCCACCTTTGTTCGTGGATTCTGGGTCGGGGATAGTCTCGACGCCTGAGGATTCTGCCGAGGGGGTAGAGGAGGAGGAGGAGGAGGAGGAGGATGAGCTTGCAGAGAGCACACAGCACTCCCTTCTCCCCAACAGCCAGGATCTTTTTCTCACCCTGACTGAAGTACCCTCCCAACCCTCCCAAGCCAGTACCCAAGACTCTGACCCCATGGAAGGGACCTCAGGTGAGTTTACCTTTTAAAATATAAAACTTGTTTTAAAAGCAAACGGTTTTTAATGATTACTTTGCCTGACTTTGCATTCGCGGTCAGTTCAGCTACTGGAAAAGTCTGTAGCTACTGGAAAAGTCTGTTAACGTGTATGGGGATGGAGCGGAAATCCTCCAGGGACATCTCAATGAAGCTCTCCTGGAGGTACTCCGAAAGCCTTGCCAGAAGGTTTCTGGGCAGTGCATCTTTATTCCCTCCTCCATGGTAGGACACTTGACCACGCCATGCTTGCAGCAAGTAATCTGGTATCATTGCCTGACAAAGCCTGGCAGCGTATGGTCCCGGTGTTTGCTGGCATTCAAGCAACATCCGTTCTTTATCTTGTTGTGTAATCCTCAGGAGAGTGATATCACTCCTGGTAACCTGGTTGAAATACGGGAACTTAATTAAGGGGACAGAGGTGGCCATTCCTACTGGGCTGTTTGCCTGTGGCGGAAAATAAATCCTTCCCTGCAGTTAGCCAAGCGCAGATGGGAAATTGGCCCTGAGTTTTTCGCGTTTGGCTAGCAGGGATCTTCCCTGTTACCAGCCACGCGGTGGGGGGAGGGTACCGTGATCATCCCAGAGAATTCATGGAGAGGGGGGGGG
>NC_048299.1:206536996-206557693 GCF_013100865.1 Trachemys scripta elegans
AAGTATCAGAGGGGTAGCCGTGTTAGTCTGAATCTGTAAAAAGCAACAGAGGGTCCTGTGGCACCTTTGAGACTAACAGAAGTACTGGGAGCATAAGCTTTCGTGGGTAAGAACCTCACTTCTTGCATCTGAAGAAGTGAGGTTCTTACCCACGAAAGCTTATGCTCCCAGTACTTCTGTTAGTCTCAAAGGTGCCACAGGACCCTCTGTTGCTTTTTACAGATTCAGACTAACACGGCTACCCCTCTGATACTCACATACAAGTTAGGCACCTGAGTAAGGATAAACTAGGTTAAAAGTGCTACTAAATCATGTTAGCTAACACAGTCTACCTAACACTTCTAAAAGTCTAGTATAAATAAGGCAGTGTACTTTAAACGTATGCTAGCTGGTCAATGGAGAATTCCACTGACTTCAATGGGCTTTGAATCAGGCCTTTTAGAGACACTGAGCACCTCTATCCTATTGAAGCAAATGTACAACAACTCCACACATTGGCCTATGTTGAAGTGGGGTGGATTTCATTTCCCCATCTCCTCCATACTCAACATGCATAGAGTCTGAATATTTAGAATTTATGTAGGTGGAGGATTGAATTTCACTCTAGAAATAACTTCTGAATAATCTTTTTAAAATTCTATAGACTCCTACTTGTATCATCTCTATCAAATTCTGTAGGACTGTTTCATAAGACTCTGGACACTACATTTTTAAACCAACACTGCCAAGTTTCTTTCACTGTGACAATTGACCCATATTGTAATTCGTGTGTTGAGGATTCCTGCATATATATATTTAAATCAATCTATATCCAACACACTTCATACTTTTTATGATAGGTGATGGCCCATATACAGTTTTTAGTGGGAGATGCAGTAAGTCTTCTTAATGTTATTATTCAGAAAAGATATATCCACATGTGTGTGTATAAATTATTTACTGTACTCCTGGAGATAAAAACACACAATGTGGGGTAACCTTCAAAGACTAACAGTGTTGACAAAATGTGTCCTTTTAACAAACCTCTTTTTCTCTTCAGGTCTCTTTAGTGAGAGGATAACTCTGTTATTTTAAAGAAGTTAATTGTAGCTAACACTGAAATGATAAATAAAAGATTTGACTTTCTAGAGGAGGCTATTTCTTCAACTGATAAAGGAGTAGCAATGCCTCTCACAGAATAATGAGATTAATTTTAAAAACAGGCTCAGCTTTGGACATTATGTCCAAAGGCAATGACATGATTTTTATTATTGTCTTGAAAGAAAATAAAAAGTCTTATTTTATGGAAAACAAAATGCATATCAGGAACATTAGGCAGTAGGCAATCCTCTGACTTTGGGGACTTAGCAAATGAAAATTACTTTTAAAGTTGATGACTGAACTGCTACAGGGTACATTTTAAAAGGGTTTAGATACATGCCTCCTATAGATTTCATTGGGATTCATGCAGATAAAAACGTTGCACAAGTAGTCCAGGATTTTCTTGAGTTGATTGCTTTGGAAACTGTTTCACAGGCAAAGCTAAAACAAGACGAAGGACAAGGAGTACTTAACACAATTTTAGTTTTATGTATTACCTTGTACTTAAGAAGAACTGTGTTCTTAATACTGCTGAGATTTCCTTTGCAGTGAGTTCCTCCCTACCTTTTAATCTATTTAAATGTATACATTATAATAGGATGTTCTATCACATGATCACAGAGTTTTGCAGTGAAAGACATTTGGCATACACACAATGGAGCAGAGTTAAGGATGTTATGGGAAGCTTAATTCTGAATTTACTGACTTTAGTACAACAGAAGTTTAAACTTTAACTAGTGTTAACATAGGTTTTCCCCCATGTAATATAGTTTTATTTAAATATTGTACAATATGTTGTAAAGTCCCAGCAAATGAAAGTGGCAAGCCTCTAAAACCTGACGATGCTAAGAAAAGAGATAATTTATCTTTCCTGAAGACATGAGCAATTGCTCTATGTTTAGAATTTCTCTCCTATAAGAAATGTAGAACAAATACTAGGTTTTGCACCACAACCTCAATCCAATGTCCTCTGGAGCAAATGAAAAGAATCCCATAGAAGTCAGTTGAATCAGACCCCATATAAAGTGAGCTCTGTGTTCCATTCAGAAATTGTCAAAAGATTTTTTGGAGAAGGTGTACAGGTAGCAATTACTATGGACTACAGCTACTGATATATTCCTGATTTTCTTCTTTTAAGCAAAAGAAGTGACCTTCTGAATGGTATTTAGTATACTATATACTTATGAACGTTTTAGATGAACAGACATTTTAGATTAATATTAATATCATAACTCTAAAACAGATAGCTTTTTACATGTTATAAATGAATAAAGTATCTTCTGAGAAGTACTCTTTTCAGACCAGAGATATAGTTGTCCAATATATAAAGGCAGAACACTACCATTGGGCATATATATACAGATGGGATATAATGACTTTTACGCCGATCCTTGACTGAAATAGTAAAGAGTGCGAATTCCTTACCATTATTAAAATTTAAGTCTTCACTGCTGTATGTGTCAGACAAAATGAACCATTTTATAACTGCAGGTACTATTTTCTCTGATTCCTTTGTTTTCTCCTCCAAGACTTCTTAATGCTATTTTAATGATAACATTACATGTTATGTTCTTTTTTGCTGCAGTTTGCTGACATGAAGTTTTATCATATGTGATATAGAGAAAAACCACAAGAAAGCTATTTGAAATACCAATTTAAGACAGCAATAGGTTCATTCACTAAGTACTATTTATTTCATACCAGCTCTTGCCATTTTATCCCTGATTACTATTCATCTTTATCTCTCATCTTTTCGCTATTTTTATTTTTCCTCTCTCTTCCACAGCTATGGCTTCCTTTGGTTGCCACATATTTTTGAACTTAGTATAGTTCAGTTATATTTTTCTCCCTGTTAATATTTAGAGAGGAAAATATACAGGGTTGCATTACCTGCTCATCAGTATAGTGGGCTCTTAAAAGATTTGGGAATGTAGCTAGTAATAGTTTTAGCAGCATTAGAGCTAGGTGTAGACTTGGGCTGCCTAAGCCAGGGCAATAAGCCTTTTTCACAAGATCATCTTCTCCAGTCAGGCACCAGTTCTCAATGATGCACAATGGGATCTCATCACAAAAAAAAAAAAAAAAAAAAAAAAATCCTTATACTCATTATGTTAAATGGATTAAAATACGTGAATAAATGATAAAGGGATAATTTTCACCCAAAGAACATAAGAACATAAGAAAGGCCGTACTGGGTCAGACCAAAGGTCCATCTAGCCCAGTATCCTGTCTGCCGACAGTGGCCAATGCCAGGTGCCCCAGAGGGAGTGAACCTAACAGGCAATGATCAAGTGATCTCTCTCCTGCCATCCATCTCCATCCTCTGACAGACAGAGGCTAGGGACACCATTCCTTACCCGTCCTGGCTAATAGCCATTAATGGACTTAACCACCATTTTTAACCATTCCTTTTTAAAGGAAAAAAATCAAATATAACTGGTATAATAGGGATCACTTCCTCCTTATATTATAGGCTTTAAATACAAAGGCGGCCAAAGTATTTAACTCCCCTACATTCCTGCTTGTCTTTCACCTTCCCATCCCTTCTCTCCCCACATCTTCTGCTTTGGCCCTGCAGCCCCAACCTAAATTTAGCCACTTAGCTCAAGAAACTGAACTAGAGGCTTTAATTCAGCTCCTAGTTCTACTCCCCACAGCTGGTGGCCCTTCAAGCACTACTCAGTGCTGTTAGGAATGGAGGCAGCTTTCCTGGAGTCCTTCTGCAGCAGAAGTGCTACTGATAGCACTTTTGACTGTACATGTTTTAGGCCAAGGGCTGTCTCCTGTACAGCACCCAACACAATGAGAATCTGATCCTTGACCGGGGCCTCTGGGTGTTACTGTAATATAAACAAACAATATACAAGGAAGGCAATCCTTCCTGGCTCACCTCATGTTCCCTTCATTCTGTATGGCTATTCGCTTTCCTGTGCCTCCTTCCTCAAATACTTACCCTTTTTATTTCTTATACAGCTGCATTGAATGGTACATTTGGGCATTTAGCTTCCTGTGGAACCTCAATACATTTAAACCCAAATATTTCAGTATTTGGATAAACCCAAATAGCATGATAAGTTTGTGTTTTCATGGCCTTTTTGCCTTGGAGAAGAATTAATGGGACTAATATAATAAAACCTGGACATACAGAATTTCAGAGGAAGGTAACCACATCCCCTATGAAATTAGTGAACTTCCTTCTGAGTCCTTTTATTATTAAATATCTAAATTGTGATCGCAACCAAGAGGCCCCAATTGGGTTTTTGGCCTCATTGTGATGGGTACTGTACAAACATAGACAAGAGATAATTCCTTCCCCAAAGCGTTTGCCTCTCGATCCTAGCCAAAGTGTGTGGGTCACTGGATATAGAATTCCTGAAGAGTGGGTGAGCAGGAATTACACACATTCCACCTAGTCTAGTTCTGAGAAAAGATAGCTGAAACCCACAGATGAGTCAGATTATGAGCAGATGCTGTAGATTACTTTAATGAGTTCATTTAGAAAACCAAGAAAAGGGGACTGTGTGGGTTGAGAAGGTTCTGTCCTGACTAAGAACAAAAGTAATGTACCAAATTTTATTAGGATGTGAGAAAAGACAGGAATTAGAAAGGATTTTTTCAGCAATAATGAGATATTTCATAATAACTTAAACTTAATAAACATTGATTCACACTGCTGCAGTACTGATAAGTACCTACATTATAGCTATTGTTTAAAAACTCTGCTAAGGTTTTGTAAAAATTGACAACTAGGTACTGGCAAAAAATTTTACTTAAAAAATGACAACCAGATGCTTTTTTAAAAACATGTAGTTATACCTGAATAAAACAGAACAAGAATTTTCATAAAGAAGTTTGAAATGCCTGCTATAATTTTGCACTAATCTATTGTAGCAACATTTGCCCTCTTGTTTTATAACTCCACTGATTAAAATCCACTCCAGCTTGCAAGACCAGATTCAATTCCTCCTCCTTCCTCATCCTACATTACCAGATAATGTCTAAAATATTTGCTGCTTCTTCCCACACAAGATTTCTAAAATCCAAACTTTTATCTGTTCATATCGCTAAAACTCTTATACAGTCTCTTATCAAGTGGAAGAAAAGAGCCTCCTAAATGACACAATGAATTAAATTCACCACCATGAGCAATCACTGAAAACTTTTGAACTTTGCCCAATTCCAAAATGTATTCATAAAACCCAACTTAATGAAGGGGTCAAGAAGTAGTTGTACTAGGAAAGCAGGACAGCCCCTTCCTGAATCACTCCTTCCCACCCCACCACCACACATTGCCATGGTATTTGGCTAGACTAATATAGAAAAAGTGGGAAAAAAGACTACGTAGGTAGGAGTGTGGAAAATGTGGGCTGATATGAACAGCCTTGGATGCAAGGAATTTCTGCTAGTTTATGTCACTGCTGTTTATGTGAAGAGGTTCCAGTTCTTCTGGATCAGAGATGGCAAAGTCATATTGCCTCCACTCAACCACAGAACCTAGCACCTCTTGTTGTCAGGAGCAGCGGCGGCTCCAGGCACCAGCTCTCCAAGCGCGTGCATGGGGTGGCAAGCTGTGGGGGGTGCCCTGCTGGTCCCTGCGAGGGCAGCTGTCAGGCAGGATGTCCGCCGGTCCCACGGATTCGGCGGCAATTCGGCGGCGGGTAAAGTGAAGGACCTGGAGGACCTCCCGCAGGCATGCCGCCGAATCCGTGGGACCGGGGACCTCCCGCAGGTGTGCCGCCGAAGATAGCTTGCCTGCCATGCTTGGGGCGGCAAAAAAGCTAGAGCCACCCTGTAGCAGGATGGTTACCCGCTCCTGTCCTGAGAGGTTTAAAACAGCCCTGGAGGAGGGCTGATTGGGAGGAAGCAGGCTCAGCTGGGGCCATGCCCCAATCAGGGCCCAGCTGGCCCTATAAAGGCTTGAGCCAGGAGTTCAAGTAGACAGTCTCTCTCTGCGTTCAGAGTGAGAAGGGCCAGGCTGTAGGGAGCTTAACCAAGTGCCTAGAGTGGAGCACGGCTCGGGAAAGGCCAAGGGAGCCGGGGAAGCTCCAGCCCAGGAAAGTCCCAGGCTGCAGGTCTAGGGTAAGGCCAAAGGGGCACTTGGGTTGCAGGAGGCAGCCCACGGATAGGCAGAGGCAGCAGTTCCGAACCCCTTTGTCTGTGATGAGTGGCTGATACTGCAGTCTGCCCTAGTGAATGGGGCTAGATGGAGACTGGGCAGTAGCCAAGACTGAGGTGAAGTGGGGGTAGTGGGTGGGGGTTCCCCAGGGAGGGGAGACCCTAAGTCTGAAGGGGGCAGCATCGCAGGTACAAGGGCACTGGGATCCAGGGAGGGACACGGGGGCCAGAGGACAGGTGGATCACTGAACTGCAGAGGGCACTCCGGAGCTGGACTGAGCTAATTCCTGGAAGTCACCAGCAGGAGGCGCTGCAGGGGTGAGTCTGCTTCTCTATATGCCCCTGGTCAGGAGTTATCTTGTTGTGCAAGATGGCCTTATAAACCATCAGGAGCAACAAGCCAAGCATAAGACCTGAAACATAGGACCTCTCCTTCCAAGAATTTGTCCTGTTCACAGAAGTTGTATTGGGAGCACAGACAGCAATCAGGAGCAACATCTGCAACTCTGACTCTTGTCTCTCCTGGCTAGTAAAAAATAGTAGGGAACATCTGGGTCTCTCCGCATGTAAGAACAGTAAGCCTCAGTCCTCCTTTGACCATTGCAACTGGCTGATGTATTTGGGCCACGTTCCTCAGCCCCAGCTCCCCAATCATGGTTAGCTGTCCTGGGTTGGAGAAGTCCAAGGATTCTAGCTGGTCAGTGCTGCCTGGGCTACTCTGGGGACTCTACTACCTAACCCAGCTGTAGTGATTTCAGCTGCCCACACCAGAGTCCCTTTGGTAGGCTGCTGCTCTCTCAAGTTTCCTAGCTCCGCTGCCACTCTGCATCATCTATCCCATTGAATGTGCTGCCGCTTTCACTTGTCTGTTCCTTCAGAAAAGCTAGCAACCTTCTCATTTTTAAACTCTAATTTACCTTTGAAAAAAATAGTTTGTGTGGAGATATCATTGGACAATGCGCTTTGCAATATACTTTTAATTTCTGGTTTTTATTTTCTTTGCCTCTAAACTTTAGAATTCTTTAGAACTTTAATGAAATTTGAGTTCACTATTCTCCCTTTCAAACTTATTCTGGAGTAAAAAAGAAAGTAGTCAGATTCTCATTCTCAATGCTGGATCATGAACATATTTATGCAGTAGGATATTGCTTGAATTTTTTTGCTGCTTCATACTGGGTGCCATTCCCTCCTCCCCCTCTGTATTTTAACTTCTTCTTGAGCTAGTGACAAACTCCACTGCAGAAACAGTCTCAGGCTTAGGTCAAGAGGATTAGATCAAGCAGCACTTGCAGCTGTTCATCATAGTATTTCATCCAGACACTGAAATTCACTCCAGAGAATGTGTGTTTGTCTGCAAATGCTGTCTCTGAGACTTAGAAAGAAGAAGGAAACAAGTTAAGATTCTGAAATAGCAGCCACATAGGATGAAGTTTAAAGTCATTCCCAGGGTTCTGATCCTGAACTTTTGAAATCAATGTGAATTTGCCATTGACAGCAGTGTTACAGGTTTTTGACATGTGATGTTGATAATTTGAGTTTTAATTGTTATAAATCTTTAACTTTTTGAATCTCAACACCTACAGTCATTAAATAATTATTGTCTACATAAATTTCCTACAACTGTGAAAATGTAAATAGATAAAACTAGAAAAAATGCTTACACCAATAATTTTATGCAACTGTGAAAATTTTAATGGGTAAAAATGGGGGGAAATCCTTTAAAATTATCAATATTATCATTTGAGATTACTCAAAAAATAAAAATCAAATTCTGCCAAGCCTATATATAGCCTGCATTTTCAGTAAAATGAATACTCAAACCCTTTTCTTCAAACCTGATTTGTTTTGCAGATCTTATGTAGTTTAGGTAAAAAACAAAACAAGTTCGAAGACTGTATTCTGTATTGTAATTTACTGCTTGGAAGGTTGTACAAAAATTCCAATGTCCATTATATATTATGTTATGGAGACATCAGCTCATCTCCTTAGTCAAGGTTTAGGTGAGTTTTGCATGTAAAGCAGGGATTCAATTTAAGTGGCATTACAACCCCATGCACCAAGTCACAAAACCACTCACTCATGTGAGTGAAATTTTCAGTTCATGCACAAATCTGCACCAGTAGGTGAGTGAGCAGACACACTCCTCACACAGCTGAGACTCATTTTGCAATTCCCAATGGAGCCAAGGAGAAGAGGGCACTGGGTAAAGAAACCTCTTCCTTCTCCAGCAATAGTAAGTGAACAGGCTGGGGTGGGAATTTACTTCCATGGCATGTATGCAAGGGAACATCATGGAGTGTATTTTCCCCTTCTTTCCATTTATTGCCTATTTGTTGTTGTTCATGTCAGAAGGTAGGGGCCCAGAAGTGTATGTTTGCCCAGAGCCCAGTGGTGGCTTAATCTGACTCTGCAGATGAGCTTTACCCTTATAGTAGAAAGTAAAGATGGATGAAATTTTTTCAGCAAATACTTTTTTTGCCAAAGGATTTCCCTTATAACCTTTCACCCAATGATTGGGGTACTCTCCTGGGATGTGAGAAACCCAGGTTCAATTCCACCCTCTGCCTGAGGGGGGAGCAGGGATCTGAATCTTCCACATTGCAGGAAATGGCCCTAGCCACTGGGCTAGGAGACAGTGTGGTATGAGTCTCTCAGTCTCTTCTGTTGAAGCTGTTCCATTTTGTATAAAACACTATAATAATTGGAGCAGGGACTTGAATTTGGATCTCTTTCATCCTAGGTGAGTACTCTAACCCTCAGGCTCTAGAGGCATTCTTACTCTTTCCCTGCTCCAATGATTATCCATTTTCATCATGAATGACTATGAATTGCCACTATGTGAATGACATTTTTATAAGACCAGTTTTTGTCTGAAATTGTTTTGTCATAAAAAATACCTGCCTGTGAAGCATGGCAGGTCTGTGATGCAAAACTTCATGGCTTCACTCCCCCTGAACCCAGGTGGACAAGATGGGCTGGACAGGTTTATGATATGGCAATTTGTATGTACTCTTATTCCTGTGTATTGTTTTTGGGCATCTATAGCATACTCCCCCTGCAGTGCATGCTGTGAACAAATATCAAGAATATGCACAACTGGCTTGTAATGTAGTGTACAAACCCCACACTAGAGAACAAGGGGTTAAGGAGAAGCTTTGGGCCCAGGAAAACCTGCCCAGCCACACCTGCAAAGCCTGCATAAGCTGGATGCAGGGCTTAGAGGGGGTCACACGGTGGAAGGGAGAAGACCTGTGCTCTGAGTTCTTGGGAAGGAGCATCCCAGGAACTCTTGCAGCCTGAGGCTTGGAGATACTGGCCTGAACAAGCCTATAAAGGAAGGACTGGTGACTGCTGAAGGCCAGGAACTCTAATTTTATGTTCTTTTTTTTTTTAATTTACCATACAGGAAGAGGGTAGAGTGGTAGGAAACGGTCAAGGAGGCATCTGCATAGATCTCAGTTGCTTGTCACTGGGCCCTGGATTGGAGCTCAATGGAGAGGGTGGGCCCAGGCTCCCCTACCAACTCCTGAAGAGGGGACAACAACCAAAGTCTGTCCCTTGGTGGAGAACTTAACTGGGGAAGATCCTGAAGGTACAAGGGACCAGACCCTAAAACCCCAACCCAAGGGGGAAGTCCTGACTCCTGAAGCCCTTGCTGACATCTGAAGATTTACACATAATGTACATTTGAAGCGAGTGGACTCAAACAAGTGACTCAGCCAGAGGGGTGAGTCACTAAAAGGACAGACTCCCGTATTGCGGATCCATATTGAGAAAGGGGAATGACAACCTGCCATGACCAGCCTGAACACTTGACTGCCCATGCATGTTCCTCTTCACATGGCTAAATATATTTCATATTGTAAAATAAAAAATGTTGTGAGGTCTAAGCGGGTCCAAGATTTAGAGTTTTGTTTTTTTTAAAAAGCAAATCTTCTACAAAAAAACATAAAAATCAGTAGAAATGTTTCAATTTTTTAAAATCCCAACTTTTTTTTTTAAAGACATGAATGTCTCCCTGAAATTTGAACCCAAACACTGGTATCTTAAACTGTGTAAGTGAAACTGCCATGCAACTAACAATAAATCAAAGTGAAATAATCATTGTCCAAGTTCAGAGACAAAGTAAACTATATGAATAATAAATTCAGTTTAAAAAATGTTAATATTAATAATCTAAGTCGTAGTAACAAGTATTTATCATAGGTATTATTTATATTTATGATGACTATAGTTCAAATGGTCTAACACTTCATTATTATTTTTATAATTTTAGCACCTTGGAGCCCTAGTCCTGGACCATAGCCCATTGTGCTAGGTGGTATACAGTCACACAACATAAAAATGGTCCCTGCCCCCAAAGAGTTTACAATCTAAAGTATAAGACAAGGACAACAGATGGACACAAGCAGATAGAAGTGTGGGGGAAAAGGGAAACAAATGAGACAGTATAGAGTATCATGATAGGCTGAGATTTCAGCACACCAGCAGCCAACCTTGTGAATTTTTTGGAGGCATCACAGAAAAGGAGAGTTTTCAGGAAGGTTTTGAAGCAGGAGCAACTCCCACACATGAGGAGCAGCATGGGAGAAAGTACGAAGGCACTTGTTTGAAAATTTAACAAGTGGGTGATGGAGGCTGACGTTATGGGCTGATCAGAGGTGCGAGTCAACCTCTCAAAAGCAAATGAAAGATGCTCCATAGGATGGGGATAGGCCATGAAGGGCCTTGAAAGTGAAGACATGTCGCTTATGTTCTGATGCAATGGAGAAGGGGAAGCCAGTGGAAGGATGCAAAGAGAGGGATGCAAAGCAACGGGCTAGGAAAATGATCTTTGCAGTAGAATTCTGAATGGGAGAAGATTGCATTTGTCAAGGCCAGAGAAACAGACATTGCAGTAACTGAGACACTAGAGGACAGCCTGGATGAGAATTTAAGTTGTGTGGATGGATAGGAAAGGCCATATTTTAGAGATGTTACATAGAAAGAATCATCTGGATTGAGACATAGCCTGGCTGTGAGGATCTGGAGAGAGGGAGAAGAGGCAGTCAAAGATGATGCCCAGGCTATGATCCTGAATGACAGGTAGGGTGATGTTGTCCACGGTGATTGAGGAAGAAGGTAGCAGGGAAGATGTGGCTGAAGAGGTGGCAGCGGGAGGCTTGAGAGCTCTGTTTTAGCCATGCTGAGCTTGACCTGACAGCTATACATCCACAAGGAGATGTCAGAGAGACAGGCCAGAGATTTTAGTTTGGTGGAGTACTGGTTCTGAGCTTTAGCTAGGACAAGGTCATTAGAGACTTTGGCAAGAGGAGTTTCAGTTGAGTGCAAGGGGCAGAGGCCAGAGTGGAGAGGATGTAGAATAAAATTGGAGGAGGGGACCTCAAGGCAGCATTTGTAAACAATCCATCAGTAGCAGGGGTTCTCAAACTGGGGGTCAGGACCTCTCAAGAGGTCGTAAGGTTATTACATGGGGCGTCACGAGCTGTCAGCCTCCACCCTAAACCCTGCTTTGCATTCAGCATTTATAATGGTATTAAATATATTTAAGTGTTTTTAATTTATAAGGGGGTCACACTCAGAGGCTTGGTATGTGAAAGGGGTCACCAGTACAGAAGTTTGAGAACCAGAAAGGCAGCAGGGACAGTAGTTGGAGAGCCAAGGGTGAGACTAAAGAATGCTTGTGTTGTGAGGGGAAAGAGCAGAGGAGAATGAGGAGTTAAGAAGAGTATGGGAGGGGATGAGTGTGGGAGGTCAGGTGCTGGGATGGGATGGGATCACTGATTGGAGAGGTTCAAGGAGAAACTTTTGGATCTCTAACAGGGAAGATGAAGGGGATTCTAGGGGTGGAAGGGAAGCCAAGATGAGGGGAGTGGGAAGGTCACATCATATTTTGTCAATTTTCTCTTGGAAGAAATCAGTGAGATCCAGTACACAGAGAAGTGGAGGAAGGAGGAGGGGAGGTTTTGAGGTGGGAGTCAAAGCTGATGAATGGGCAGCTGGGATTGCAGGAGTGGGATTTAGTTAAATTGAAGTCAAGTTGTTCAGTAAGGAAGATAGCAGAACTGAAAGGAGGGAATGAATTTGTAGAGGAGGAAGTCAGGCTGGTCACAGGGTTTCCACAGCAAGATAAGGAGCACTGGAAGCAGTTGTTGGGATTGAACCAGAGGTGGGGACTGGCAGGGTGGACCTTGTGATAAGAAGGGAAAATGAGTTTCTGTACAAACAGTTTTGCCATTTCTGAGAAGGAAACCAGTGAAAAATAAGTGGACAAAGAGTGGTAGGAATGGGGTAGGGAATGGGTAGAGCCTTGATGCCAACTCTCCCAACATGCTGAAAGGGTGGGAGTCGTAGTTTACTGCTAATATACCCCAGCAGGAAATTATTCTCAACTTTCCTTGGGAAGAAGGGAGAAGCAGAGAGGGAACTGTTTCTCAGATAGGTGTCTGAGGCACAATGCTTCCTGGGTCTACAGGTGGGGTGGTGCAATTCAGGCACAATCCTGATCAAGAGATGGTGCCTAAAGACCATATAAGCCCACAGAATGTTTGTTTGGAACATATAATGTATTACACACACATCTATTTAACCTGATAGCGTCCTCTTTAATAATATAGGATGTGTTCTATTGCTAAAGTAGCTTATCGGGAAAAAACATTTTTAATCTTACCAACATGCTGAGTGAGCTGTAGTTTGTTCTGGTTTACGCATCATCAATAGAAATGTAAAGTACATTTTAATTGAAGAATCCTCATCATAGGTAGTGGATGGCATGTGATGTGTTAAACAGAAAGAACCCAACTAGTTTGAACTTGCAGTGTAGATTGTTAGATAAAAGGCAGTTAAATAAAGTCTCTGCTTCACTTGTAAACTGAGCAGATTTAATCTGGAAGTCACAGAGGGAAAATAAATGTGGTACATGATGGATGTCATTTTTATAGTGTCATTTTCTCTGACCAGAGTTACACTATAACAGTTCCACTGATGAGATATGGGCGCCACAGGATCCTCATGTCTTATAGAATGTTAACTGCAAACCCCCATCCTTAAAAAACTCCCAAACCCAACAGCAATAACACACACAACAATCAACATTAACATAATTTAAACCCACATCAAGAAGAAACTAAAGAGCTACAGCCAGCATTGCTACGTTAATAAGTTCCTTTGTTTCCATTTCCAGGTGGTCTGAATTCAGTTTGAGTTATTAGAAAGTAAAAGTATTTATAAAATGCAGTGGTACCCACAAAGTGGTATTATTATCCACTTAGTGTTATTCCAGTATCAGGTAGAATGATCTCCCTTTTAATGACCAGAGAGGAAGAACGTTGGAACCTGAAATGTTGAGTGTGGGGAGTGGCAACTGGAGACAGTATGTTTGCCACAGAAAGACCACCTTAATGAGATAGAGGACAAGTGAGTGAGGAAATGGTTCTAGGAGGCAGAGTATAGCATGAGACAAGAAAAACAGTGAAAGGAAAGTAAAAATGAGTCAAAGAAGGGAAAGAGCAAAATAAAGAACACTAAAAACAGAAACCAAGTGAGAGCAAAGAATGTGGCAGGGAAAAAACAAAGAAATCCAGCTGAAGAGAGGCAGTATGTGAGCACCTAGATATCACTGAGTGCACCAAGGGTAAATTTAAAATTTATTACAAGCATCTGTGTGGTCCCAAGCACCACAGTACCTGGAACCATGCTAAGATGTTTCCTTCCATTCTTACTACACCCAAAAAACGTGTCAGTAGTACCTCATGACTGAAGGTTTTGAAAGCCATAAATCTGAATGCCTCCTCCATCTATTGCAACATCAATAACTGACAGGTTTCAGAGTGGTAGCCGTGTTAGGCTGTATCAGCCCCACAGTGGGCTGTAGCCCACGAAAGCTTATGCTCAAATAAATTTGTTAGTCTCTAAGGTGCCACAAGGACTCCTCATTCTATCAGCAACTGAGAATTACTATTTACTGAGGTCTAAAGCATTAGAAGATTTCTGATGTGCAAAATGGCCTTATCGCTTCCCTTTTCTGGAAAAGATCATTGAAATGTAATGAGGACAGTAATATCAAGAGATGAATTCTAAAACAAGAGCTGGGTGTTCAAGGGCTGCAGGCAGCTTGGACTTGCTTTGGAAGGCATTTGTATTCCCCCCTGCCCCAGTAGTGGATCTAAGCATTTCCCTGATATTCACAAGGATGTGGATCCAACTGGAAGATAATTGAGTGGCTGTAATGAATTTTTGACTGGGACACTGGATGAAATGGAAGGGAAGGGAAGGGAAAATGGCGCAGTTAGTCTCTCCTGCATTGTCACAACTACAGTAGCTTCAGAGAAACACTCTTGGCTCAGACTGATCTTTGCGGATGAGCAAATTGAGATTTCCTCATAACAAGACACAGTTGGTTTTGAAGTCAGTTGGAGTAAACGTGTTAATCGAATCCTCTACCAGGAACAGTTCTGTGCAGAATAGTAGCTTTTTTAAAAGGTTAGAGAAGGTGAGTTTATTGTACAACATTTTCCCACTCTTCTGGCATTTGCTGTGGTAGCAATATGGGGTGCTGTCTTCTTGCCTCTAACTGTTCCTTACGCCTCTGGAGAAATTCTGTATAACACGTTGCAGAGGAAATGTAGTTATGTAACAGAATGTCACCTTAAAGAACATTATTATAGAAGAAATATTGGAGAATTTTTATACTGTATGGAAAAAAAAAGTTTGGGATATTGTACCCAAGATTCTACTAGGTGTAGCATGTGTGCTGAAGGGTTACAAGGGAGCCAATTGTGGCTGTGAGAGCCTGGGGCCAGTTTTATGCAGGTTGACAGTCACCCCCACAAGGTCATCTACTAGCCAGGAATTGCTGGAGTTCATCATGGAGTTCATCATGCTCTGGTGACACTTCCTCCTCACCCCACCTCATCCATGCCAGGGAGCATCAGGATGGCAGGTATCAGGGCTAGCTGCATTGGCGCCACACCTCAGCTAGAAAAATCTGGTTATCTTCAGGGTTCTTTGCACCATCAGGTTAGACAAGAGAATCTGGCTCTTTGAATTCACATAATCTAAACTGTATTTTTCTCTCTCAGGATGTTATTACTGGTGAAATTGAAAACACAGCATGAATTACAAACTTATTGTAACTGTGGAGTGTACTTCATTTTGTAAACATATTGGCATACAAGGATGAGAAATAGTTCAAGCAGAGTCAGCTGTTAGTTATTGAGGCCTTCATAAAGGAATTTGGACTCTGAATACACAGGAGAGACCAGCAACCTATGCCTCCCACTGCTTGCTTGGCTGAGCGCTACCTGCCCTTGAACAGCATCCGGGTTGCTAACCCACTTTCCAATTCTTTTAGTAGAAATAGAACAAAACTCATGATGAAAAACCTTAACTCTAGTGAAGTTATTATTCTGAGTGATGCCCAAGGTAGTGCTCCAATAAAGAAAGATCATTTTAGGGTTTTATTAAAAAAATAAAATGAAAGGAAATTTCAAAATGAAAAGTCACTTTGAATTGAAACTTTTCATTTTGAAAATGTCCAACTGAATCATTTTGATTTTTAAGGTTTTTTTCCCCCAACTGAAACAATTTGGTGAAATTGACACAAATTCACAAAGTGTTTAGTTACCTAATCCTGATTTTTCTCTGGAAAAAAAAAGTCAAAAAATTTTGCTCAGCTCTGCATTGGATATCGAACTGTCATGCCTTTTGACACAAGAGTAGGAGAACCTGAATGCACAGCTGTATTATATCAAGGGCCAGCTTAGTCAAAATTTTAGAGCTAGTTTGTCTCGTCTCACCAAAATTCTTGCTCTCTTTTCCAGAGTCAAGTTCCATGGAAGCCCTTTATTTTCCAACACATGGGAACTCTGCATGGGCCAGGTAAATCCTACAGAAGGACAAAGTGACTGCTCAGAACCCTAGAGGCTAAGTAGTAGGTGGAGGACACATGCAACGGAGTTCCCATCACCTCTGTTGGACTTCACAGCTCCTTACTTCTGCTTCTCTCATACAGCAGCCCAGAAGCTAGTACTGCCTGGAGGAAACAGGAGTGCCCATGATGCTGCTTGCATGGAGGTGGCGGCGGCAGGCAGGAATATACCTGAAACTATCTGCCAGAGCAGCTGCTTGGGGGCGGGGTGGAGATGGGAGTGGTTGGATGGATGTTCCAGAAGCTCTGCTGCCCTTTGCTAACTTTTCTCTGTATCTTTGGCTTAACTGGCCTTTTTGCCATCTAAACAGACCCTGCTTGACAGGAGGTAGAAGTTATTTGTTCCCCTTGCTGTCTCCCAGCAGTCTGTCAGTTGAAGATGCCCCAGCCCTCATGCAAGATGTCAGGTACAGCACCGCCTCTTTCCACACTTGACTCTTCTATATCTCCCTTTCTCATGTATGGGTGGGAGGGAGCACAAGAAAAAGGTACATTTTGGTTCTTTCCTCTAATCGGCAACTGTAATTGGAACCATTTAGATACTCTCCTTTTTGTCATTTTTCAACTCTAGCTACTTAAATTAAAAAAAGTAAAGCAGTGGCCTCACCGTTTATATCCTCAATCACACTTTGCAAGTGCAGCTGTTTGCTTATATTTTGTAAATAAAATTTCACTTTCATTTTAAAATGTTAGATTTTTTTAAAAACTCTGATGAAGCAGGTGTGGGTTGCTTTCAGATAATGTTGTGGGGAACAGAGCAGAGAAAATAAGCAGTAAACTGGCAGTTATGCTGGTCCATTGTACAGGTAATTTACCCTCACTTGTCTCCTTCACTAAAGCCCAGAGGATTGAACTGTTCCTGACTAATTTAAGCACAATGGTTCAATATATCCACACTAGTCATGTTTACTCATGTTCTGAACCATTGCCATTTTGCCCCACATCCATACTAATCCTGCTCTAAACCATTGCAATTGCAAAGCTTTGTGGGTAGCTAACCCACAGCCCCCAGCAGATTTCAAAAGCAATGAATTCTGGGGGTGTTCAGAAGGACTGTGATGCACACTGGACCAGTAGCAGGAGGACTGTCTGAACTATTTTAGTATTGGCTGCACTAGCACAAAAGCAAGTTCAACCTAAACTGGTGTATAGTCCTGCTGAAAGCAAGTATAATCCAAGTGGTATTTGGCAGGAGTGCAAGCCAATTGGCGCACTTTACTGTGAGGATGTGAGTTGTTTTACAAGCACTTTAAGAGATCTGCATGGTTCTGAGCTTGGTAAATTTCTCTAGTGTAGACAAGGTCTGAGAGTGGAGATGGGGAGGAGCAAACTGACAGAGTTATTACCATTTTGGGGAGACGAGTGCCAAAAGTGGAGGGAGCAGAGAGCCCAGAGGGAGGAGCGGCAGCTGCTGAAACACATGTAATTTCTAGATTGCATAGGAGGAAGCCAGATGATGACCTTTGATCCTCTTGAGCAGCAGTGGTGGCAGCATGCTAAGGGCCCAGCTGCAGAACTGTTACTCGTGTTGTTCACTAAACAGTTTAGCACTGCCCAAAAATTGGATTGAAAGAACAGTTGAGTAGACAGAGGAAAAAAGTACACTAAAATAGACAGGTGAAGAAAAAAGGAAAAGAGGAGTAGAGGAAAGTAGAGTGGATTGAAAACAAACAAACAAACCCAAGGGAGATATACCAAGGAAACTTTTTAAATATTGAAAAGCTAATACCAAGACACCTTTGGATAATGTGATTACATGTGATTTTTGCAGAGGAATCAGCTTTTGAGGGGAGCTCCCACCTCCCTAGTCCGACCCTGTTCCATCACTCTCAATCCCTACATCATAGTCTCCTTCTAGCCCGTGATCCACTGCTCCCGATTTGCTGTATTCCTCTTTATCCCCCTTTCCTAAGCTATAGACTGGGCCCTAATATCACCTGCCCTGCAGTTTGTTTGTCCACTGTACCCTAATCCTTAAATTCATTCCTATAGGAAAGAGGTTAGGCCATCTAGTCCTTTCCTCTACTAGTACATGTAATATGTATTCTCTATAATGCATTATACAGAATTATCTCTAGGGCTTTATCCAGTCTATTTTTAAAATACATTTATTTAGGTTGCAAAGTCAAGTTAGGAAATGGCACTTTTACAGTTGTCCAGGCACTTTAATTCTGCTGCCTTGTGCAGCCAGCCTGTGCACTGAATGAGGTCCAGTGGGGAAAAAAAACAGTATGTCATCATGTAATTGAAGACTATGATAATGGATATACATAAAGGAGATGAATGAAGCTTGTGTGGGCAACCATAAATCTGGTATTTAAAATTTTTGTGAGTACTTATCTTTGCAACTAAAACAACATTTTTTGCATGTAATTTCTTAGGGTTCCCCCTCCCTCTCAGAAAAACAAATTTCTTGTATACAATTGTAACAAACCCAGATTTTATGCATCACCAGCAGAGTTAGGAAACTGAACCTTCAACACTGTAGAACAGACACCATACGAGCTATAGGCATAACTATGACAGCTGGCAGCCAGCAAAGACTTATCCCCAAGGTGGAGGAGGAAAGAGATGGGACACTGACACCACATGCTGGGACTGTAGAGTTTATGGAAGATGCTTGGCCCAGCTCTCTCTCCCTATTCGCTGGGATTTTGAGAAACTCCTGCCCCAGATGGGGCTTCCAGAATGGGGATGGGTTTCTGGGGCCATGCACTAGGTATGGCGATGAAGTTGCATGTTGGGGTGGGGTTCCCAGCCTGGACTGGCTATCTTCACCTCCTACTGCTACAATTGCTCTGGCAGCTCATAGTACTTCCCAGTGCAGCATGTGCAGGTGCTCATATGGCAGAGGCTGGAGGACTTTTCCCTGTTGAATTTTAAAGACTAGCTGCAAATAACAGAGGTGTTAAGAGTTTCTCTTAAAAAAAAAATTTTAAAAAATAAAAATAAAATTCTTCTATGATGGAAGGTGTTAGGCAATCTAATTAGAAAGGTCTCTATAAGCTCCTAGACTTTCTTAGGACCATTATTTCACACTCACAGTAAGTTTTCTAGACCTGGTTGAATGTTTTCTATTTGAACGTTTTTCCATCTCAGAATGCCTTTTTGACAAAATTGAAACTTTCTGCAGTAATGTGTTGATTTTGACAAAATTTCATTTTGGAAAAAAAAATCAAAATGAAGCATTTCAATAAGATCTATTTTGGCCTATCAGAATGGAATGCTTCCGTTTTTTGTTTTGAAATGACTTTCAACATTTTATATTATCAATGATTACAGTATAAAATAAAATATGGAAATCAGAACAAACATGTTTCAAGTTCACTGAAATGGAACATTTCAATTTACAAAAAATTCTCAAAATTTTGTTTTGTAGAAAATATCAATGTTTTGTTGTTATTCGGAGTTAGAATGAAAAATTTTGCAATCGTAAAATTTCCTATGAAATGAAAATTCTAGTTCCCACACAGCTAGTTTTCCCTATTTTTTGGTACAGATTAAATTTTCCTTTTCTTAAATTTCATCCCATTAGCCCACTTGCCTCTCAGGGCTCAAAGTGAAGAAGCAGGGAGGGTGAAGGTAGGAAGGGGGCAGCCACCTGGGAAAGGAGTACACCAAAAGGGATGTGAG
This sequence comes from Trachemys scripta elegans, assembly GCF_013100865.1. Classification (NCBI taxonomy): domain Eukaryota; kingdom Metazoa; phylum Chordata; order Testudines; family Emydidae; genus Trachemys; species Trachemys scripta. Next base: position 206,556,753 of record NC_048299.1, read on the forward strand.
TGGTGTTTCACTATTATTCCCTCTTTGCCATTTCATTTGGTGAGGAAAGTAAGACTTCAGCAGGGAGTTTACTGTATTTCTGCCTGCACAAAGGCTCTGTCCTCTGTCACAGTACCAGGCATGCTAATGTTTAAACTAGAGCCTTCTGCATGTATTTCTACATTTTTATTACTCAATTGATGTCCTAGATGCAGACCACAATTTAATGCACTTTCATCAGTAAGTGTTGACAGTTGTTCTTTTGGTAAAACTGAAGGATGCTATCAGAATATCTATCATGTGTAGCACTCAGAAGTACAGCAAAAATTTATTCCTCTTAACACTTAACAGATGAGGAAATAGAAATGTTAAAAATGTTTCTGCGTTGGAAGCATCAAAGCAAAAAAACCAAAGCCTTCCACCCCCCCAAAAACCAAACCAAACAAATAGGGTCAAAATCTGCTCTGAAAATCTACTACTTAAAATCTTGAATAACCCTTGGAATCACATTGTCCTTTTCAACCCTCTTCGCCACGCTCCTATTTACAACTTTTGCTTGACATATTTGGCTAAGTTTTAGTAGCTCTGCTTTTCAGGCAGGGGCTGAGAGCACAATTTGGTCCCATTTGTCTATCTACAGCAGGGGTCTCAAACGTGCGGCCCGTGGGGCTATTTTCTGCGGCCCGCGAAGCCCTCGCAGCCCCCCCCCCCCTCCCCCAGTGTTTACCTAGAGCGGCTCCTGCTGGACGTGCACCAGGGGCAGGGCAGGCTCTCTGCCTGCCTGCCCTGCCCCCACAACGCTCCGGGAAGAGGCTGGACCGTGGGGAAGGGAAGGCAGAGGGGCTGTGTGTTGCTTCAGGCACCGCCCCCAGCAGCTCCCATTGGCCGCAGTTCCCTGTTCCCGGCCAATTGGAGCTGCTGGGGGCAGTGCCTGAAGCAACACACAGCCCCTCTGCCCCCCC
>NC_048299.1:206557982-206587969 GCF_013100865.1 Trachemys scripta elegans
GCCCCCAGCAGCTCCAATTGGCCGGGAACAGGGAACTGCGGCCAATGGGAGCTGCTGGGGGCGGTGCCTGAAGCAACACACAGCCCCTCTGCACCCTCTTCCCCATGTTCCAGGATGGCAGGAGAATCTTCCTTGGTGAAAGATATGGATCTCTTTTTTTCCCCAAGCATGAAATTTGACATCCTCCTCCAAGTTTTGCATTAGGAAATGTGCTGGAAAAGTTTAAAGGAAAAGAGTGAGATACTTCAAGGTCTCGGTGAGAGTCCAGACGAGTTGGAGGGGTGCTTTGTACCGATGAGAATGGTATTAGGAAATTAAGCACTACAAAATTACAATTAAAACAGCACTATAGATTAGTAGGATACTGTTTCTGAATGTGGGTGAGAAAGTGAATGGAGACAGTTCTCTATACAGCTATTTTTACTGAGATTATGCTGCATTTATGCACTCCTTTTGGAAAAAAATCATTTTTGATACACTTAAGAGCAGTGAAGGATAAGATCCTGACTGTAGCACCTAGCTTGTACAGCAGATCAACAAAACATAGAGGTTTTTTTCCATTGCCTTACTCTGAACACAAATCTAAAAGCAAACCAGACAATAGTAAGGTAAAAGGGGACTTTCCTCAAATGGTGAGCTAAATATTGATCAACAACTAAAGATGAAAAGTAACTGTCAGATCTACCTGTGTTGTTTTGATATAGACCAGTGAGAAGAAATTGTGTCATTAGTTATTCATTAAATATTATACTTCATATGCTGTGCACACCTTACTACTTAGTTTTGAAATTCTTCTAAAAAAATAAAGAAAATTTAAGTTTTAGCTGTAGAAAATATTATAAAAAGTGACTGACAAAGAGGTCTAAAACAAGACCATTGTTCAGTAGAGGTGATGAAGGTTGTATCAACAACAGTGATGGTGAAAGCTTGCCAGGCAAGTCAAACAGCCAACCAAAGAAGACCTTTTGAGAAATGGCATGACTGAGACTTGATCTACACTACAGACTTATGTCAGTATAGCTACGTCACTCAGGGGTGTGAAAAATCCACATCCCTGAGTGATGCAGGTGTACTGACCTAACCCTTGGTGTAGACAGCACTATGTCGAGAGAAGGGCTTCTCTTGTTGACATAGCTACCGCCTCTAGGGGAGGTGGAATACTTATGGCGATGGGAGAAGTGCAAGCACTACAGCAGCACAGCTGCATTGGTGCAGATGTGCTGTTTCAGCATTGTAAATGTAGACAAGCCTTAAGGAGAACTTCTTTCCTCTCCCACTAGGATTCTAGAAGCTGTTTACATTGGTCACTCAGAAAGCAGCAAACTGAAAGTTCAAACGATGCCCTCAACTTGTTTCTTCCTTAATGATGTTCTAGCTTTGAATTTAGTCTCTTTTTAGAAAATGATTATCAAGTAAATATGGCAAGGTAAGTCTCATTAAAATCACTGTTAAAATATTAAACTATAAAGCCTACTGCACAAAACTAAGTTAAAGACTCTAATCTGGTACAATAAAGTTGACTAGCCATGCTTTTTTAAAAAATGGAGGTAGAAAATTGACACATTATCACTTTTCAATTCCAATGATCTCCTTTGATAACCTGGTGCTTCTTTCATTATGCATTGTGTTGGCAGAGTAAGGCAATGAAATAACTCTGAATCTGGTTCTGTTCTGCTCTTTCAACTATGGAACATGGAAGCATAAAAATGCAGCTTATCAGTTTCATATGCTTAGTAGGAACCGCCACTGATGTCTATTTAAATCTACTTACACTAGTGGAATGTACTCATTTCAAGCTTTATTTCAGCTAATGCCATGGTTTCAGAAGTCTTGTTATTTGCCACAGGGCAAGGGAAAACTCAAACGTGCTTTAAGGAACCCTGGTCTTAACGTCTACTGTAGCCACAAGCAGAGAGTAATTTCTATTCTCGTTGTACTAAAAGTTTTTGATATAAATGTCATCCAGTTACAGTGGAACATTTTGGTTGAATGGCCTGAAACGGAAGCATGGGGAGACATAATATCTCAAACAGGGTCTTGGTGAGTGAAATTCCCTGGGATGCAGTGGAAGGCCTTTCATCACTCTTAACTCCAGTGGTAAGGTGATCCAGGAGCATATGTGTCTACACTGCTGTGTAGTGTAGTGTGAGGATGGGATCTGTGAAAGCCCCAAATAGACTGGAATGGGGATAATGGTCTTTGGGGGTAGAATGAGGGAAGAGACAAGTGGATCTTAGACTATGTACATCCAGTGCTTGGGAACAAACCAGAAAAAAAGCCACAAAAGGGTAATGTTGAATCAATGTGACAGCTGAGCAAATTGTTTTTGGCCAATAGCTGGTGGGCCAAAAAAATGCATTTGGGGCACCAAAACTATTTGTGGGTTCAACTAATAGTTTTGGCTGGTGGGAGGGGAGAACCTGGAAACAAAAGTTTCAAAAATGTCAAGATAAACAGTTTTGAAATGTCATATTTGAAACATTTCATTTGACCCGAATGAAATTTATTTGGTTTGATGAGAAAAACTGAAGAAAAATAGTTTTTGTTTGAGGGATGACTGAAATTTTGGAGGGATTTTTTTAGTTCAGCCACCAAACTGAAGATAGGCACAAATTGGAGAAAGTCCAGAGAAGAGCAACAAAATGATTAAAGATCTAGAAAACATGACCTATGAAGGAAGATTGATAAAAAAGGGTTTGTTTAGTCTGGAGAAGAGAAGACTGGGGGGGGCATGATAACAATTTTCAAGTACATAAAAGGTACACAAGGAGGAGGGAGAAAAAGTATTCTCCTTAACCTTTGAGGATAGGACAAGAAGCTATGGGCTTAAATTGCAGCAAGGGTGGTTTAGGTTGGACATTAGGAAAAACTTCCTGCCCGGGTGGTTAAGCACTGGAATATATTGCCCAGGAAGATTGTCTAACTTGCTCTTAAAAATCTCCAATGATAGAGATTCCACAAACACCTGTCAAAGATGGTCTAAATAATACTTAATCCTGCTATGAGTGCAGGGACTGGACTAGACGACCTCTCAAGGTCCCCTCCAGTTCTATGATTCTATGAATAAAGTCAATTATTCACTCAGCCGTAATCCCTGTGATAAACACCCCTGATTTAGGAGGTGGTGGAATATTTTATTCCCTCAAGATCCCTGAATTACTCCAGCATTACATGGCCACAAATGAGGCCTGATCTTTGGCACAAGCCACCAGTGGCTCTCATGGTTCAGCACAAGCTGTGCAACTCATGGACCTGCCCTGTCTCCACCTCTGATCTCACTGCTGAAGGGAGAGAAGATGTTTGCTGCATTTGTTGGATACGGTCCTTCCGCTGATAAATATGAAGAGGAGAAAAGACTATAATGTCCTATATCAGCCTATTAGTCAGATGTGGGCCAATATGTCATTATTACAACAGTCTCCAGGGGCCTCATTTCAGATGGGTGCCCATCACATCAAGTGCTGTAGAAACACAAGGGAAGAGATGGTCCTGCCCAAAAGACCACACAATTTTACTGAAACAATGAGAATGAAGGAAACAGGGACTGAAGCACCTGGTTACATAGACTAGCTATGTACAGAATTAGATTGAGAGTTTTATTTTTGGTTATATGTAAAATATAAATAGAAAAATATTGATTTCAATAATTCCCACTGGCCTAACCTTTAATAGGAAAGCAGATGTGAATATTTTGAGAGCTGTCTGATAAGAGACAAGTCAGATAAGTTTATAGAAATAAGTCATGACAAACCAAATAGACTTCTTTAATATAATTGCCAATTTAATAGTCAGAGGGGACATGATGGCTATATTACAGTATATTTGAATTTCAGTAAGAGATGCCATAGAGCACTATATAAAAATCTTATCAAGAAATTGGATAAAGGTCAAATAAAAAAAAATACAATGACAGAGTAAAAACTGGCTAACCGGAACACCTGTGGGCTTTAATAGTAAGATCTCCAAGGGGGAACAGTGACAATATCAACTTAGGTGCCATATGGATTATTATTTAGACTATACATATTCAGTCAATATATATATTGCATTTTACATCATGAACAATAATATATTATGCTACTCTACATAGTTAGCACCAGATTTTGGCTCCTCTTGTGTGGGTGTACAAGTAGGAGGAAGACACTGGCAACCCACTCTATTGATTCCTTTTTGGCATGCAGAGAATCCTGCATGTTGTTCTGTGAGCCAGGGAGAACCCGGGAGGTGTGTTTGGTACAGTCGGCAGAGCTAGTAACCAGAAAGAGGATGGAACAAGGGCAATGGTCAAGACTGTCTTGTACACTAGCTGAAGGTCTAGGCTGGAGGAAGCGTACATTGCACCCCGTTAAGGGGTGTAGCAGTTGCCACTTTTCCATGCACTCCTTCTGCAAGCTGCATTCTATGGGGTTTAGTGGGTGGTATTGCTGAAGTCATACTCTGTCCTTTTAAGATTTTAAACTGTGCAATCTTAATGTTCCATTAAACCTAGAGTTTGATATTTTGTGAAGTTTTCTTTAAAACAAAAAGATTTTTGAAGTTAGGACTTAAATGGGCCCAACTAAGCCCAAAGTTCACACTTCATTGTCAACACTAGACTCTTTTGTTGGAGGTAGCAACAGCAGGAGCACTAGTGTAGACAGACCACTGGGAGCCGCCAAGGTTTTAATGAGCATGTTGTCTACACAGTGGTTATAATTAGACATGCCAAACCCATGAAAAAAATGCTGATTTGGGCTTGTTTTTGGTGTAATTGGCTTGTGAGTTGCTTGTAGGCTAGTTTTTGGCTTGTAGCTTGTTTTAGCTTGCTGCTTCTTTTTTTTGATTGGCTCCCGGCAAGCAGGAGCAAGCAGGGACAAGGGGCAAGCAGGGCCAGAGGTTGCGGAGGAAGAGAGTCAGGGGTGCACAGCGGGCCCACCGCAGTCCCAGACTTCACACCATGGTGATCTAGTCACATACAGTGTTGGGGTTCTTAGGGATTGGCTTGCTTTGGCCTTGTTTTGAAATGGGATTTGCTTGATTTTTGGCTTATTGTGAAAGTTGGGGTGCTTATTTACCACGTGAAAGTTGGCAACTGTTGTTACAATGCCAGAAATCTGTCTACAATAGTACTCCCACCAGTGGAACTGCACTGATTGTAGCAATGATGGGTAATTTAAAGAAAATACTCTAGTGTGGACAGCTAGTCAGATGAATGTTTTGGATGAGTGGTGGGGGGGAGGGGGAGGAGAAGGTGACATGGCAGAGAATTCCAGCTTATCTTGTCGATAGTATTAAGATTCAGATAATAAACAAATGGTCCAAATGTTGAAGTCTCACAAATGTAAATTTATGCATATAAATTTATGCGCTCATCATTAAATGCAAGCCACAGTGCATCCAGGGCCCTAAAATATACCCCAGTGCACCCAGGACCCTACAATTCTTACTGGTGTGGCTATTTCAATGTAGTTACATCCATGTCTACAGTAAGGGTTTGTACTGGTAGAACTACATTGCTATAGTTATGCTGCTGTGAATTTTTGAAAGTTTTCCTAGTGTGGCTGGCTCCAAATTGAGCTGACGCTGGCTAACAAATGCATACCATTGAGTGGGTTATTGCTTACAGGAAGAATGGCACTTTCTTTAGCCAGCTCCAGCTGGCATCTTGCCTCACCATAGAGCACCCCTTCCCAACTGCAAAGAGTTCCATAATTAGGAGATAGTAAGTTCATAACCCTTTAAAGTACAAAAATTAATGGTTATATTGGATTGATAAGAGGAAACTGCTGAGGTCAGCAAGCTGATCGCGGACCCTCTACCACTTTGGGATCTTCTGTTTTATCATCTGACAAAAGAAAGAGAAGAGACTGTCCTAGAAATGCTTCTTTTCTGCTAGCTGTTTCTAAGTTCAGCATCAATAAGATTTGATTCAGTTTTTCATAATGACATGGTGAATGAAGAATTTTTCACTTGTAGACATGCTGGGAAACTATTTTCTGAGTAAAATATTATCAGAGTAAAAGGCTCAGCCAAAGGAACAGAACTGGGAGGCTTAAAGCTTTTACTCTTAAAACTGAAGATTGAAGCAATTTTTCATGAAAAATGAAGGATTAATACAGGGATGCCTTGCTTTGTTTTTTTACTATGGGACCCGATTCCTGAAGTTCCGTTTCAGTAGTACTCATGCAGGAAAAGCATGAAATCTGAATTTACAAAAGTAGTAAATCAAATCTCTCCCTCACACAATATTAAACATTCAAAATACGCCAAAAGACCACACCCTAACCAACTACGTTTTTCTTTCCCAAGGATGTGATAATACCACTTACACCACTGTTATATTTTCTGAGTTAGTGGCTGCCCTCCATAACACCAGATGTATGTTAGGAGTAACAGTGTTGAATCTGGGAAGAACATAAATATTAAAAAAATAATGATGTACAGATATGGACATTATATGCTTCCACAAAATTATATTACTGGAAGCTAAATCAAAGTTAAAGTACTTTCAAAAGGAATTGAAATAGGATGGGAGAAGCATTAGACTTCAGTCTGTGAAATTTAGTGTGCATGTGTGTTGGGGAGCGGTTAGTGTTAGAGCCTTATGATTATATTTTAATATAATTTTAAGACATAAGTAGGGTAATTTAAAATGATTAACTAACATCCCACTGTGATGGGGTTGGGGAGACCCCGTCCCATGCAGGGTGAGTTCACTCTGTCCTTCAAGCTGCCCTCGGTCTCCAGGCCATGAGACCTAAGGGAAGGAGTCCATAGAGATGCCCTGATCCGCAGGATTTACGGCCCACTGGCCGGTGTCTATGGAATTGCCTTGCTCCACTGGGCAATAGGTTCACGTCCGGGGGCTAGACCTTCTCTGCCGGGCAGTAATGCCTAGAGGCCAGAGTTCATAGGGGTATCCTGGGGTTTGCAAGGCAGTAAGGCCCGATGGCCAAAGTCAATAGAGATACCCTGGGTCTACAGGGCAGTAAGGCCTATCGGCCAGAGTCATTAATGAGCCACTGGATTCGCCAGCAGCCAGGTCTAGCAGTTTGAGTCATGGAGATGCCCTCCAGGTGTGGCTGTATGGCCTAGCAGCCAGAGTCCATAAAGTTGCCCTCTGGGCGGGGCTGTATGGCCTAGCAGCTGGAGCCCATGTCACCTTCTGGGCATGGCTGTATGGCCTAGTTGCCAGTGTCAATAGGTTAGCCCTCTGGGTGGGGCTTGAGGGCCAGCAGCCGAAGTCAATAAAATCATCCTCTAGGCAGGGTTGCTTGGCCTAGCACCCAGAATCAATAAAGTTGCCCTCCGAGCTGGGCTGTATGGTCAAGAGTCTGCCTAGGGGGGCGGCGGTGGCCGCCAGACAGGGGGATCTGGGCCCTCCCTGCTCCACCAGATCCCAGCCCAGGGCCCATGTCGTGGTGAGTGAATCTGCCACTGTCTCAGTGGGGATCTGTCCACAACATGCAGACCGGCCTCGGGACAATGGCTTGTCCTCTCCTGGGCTACTTCCTACCTTGTAACTCCAGTCTGTGACCTGTGCGTCTTCGGGGTCTCTGGGTTCTTCAGCCAGTGCAACTCCCTGTAGCTAAGACCTCCCTGGGGTGTCCATAGGTAGCTGGGTGTCCGTGTGGGTCTCGGCACCTCTGGCTTCCACAGTCCAGGGCTCAAGTGGTTCCTGGGCAGGAGCCAGCAAGAAGCGTCCTCCCTCTCCGGCGGTCAGCCCCAATTGAGCCCGTCTGCTCCCTTTTATACTGCTGCTATACTTGGAGCATGCCTGGTAGGGACGTGGGGGCCTGACTTCCTCTACCTACAGTGAGGAGTTAACCCTTCCCCGTCCAGTGCAGGGTGAGTTCACCCCATCACACCTATACTGAAACTTTTGTATTGGTGCTGGATCAACTTTAATAGAAATCTGCAAGCTGCTCAATCAAACTCTCAGCACTTCTTAAACCAGAGTCATGTGACACCATGCGTGCCCTTGTATTAAAGGACTGTAGTACAATTTTTGTTTCTATAAGTACTCCCAACAATATTGAGTAGGATTTTGGACTACTTGTGCACTTTAAGTCTGTATATAGGACAGTGGAACTCATGGAGGCATCTCACTAAGCCAGTTAAAAACTGGCAGTCTCTAGCAAAACTCTGAGCACTCAAAAGGATACTATTGGTATGTAAGTGGTCACGATTAGACTTAAGCATAGACATTCTATTAAGACAGTGAAAATTTACACCTCTTTTGGTGCTATGGTTTCATTCTGGTGGCCTTGCCTGCACTAGGCTATTTAGCCAAGCATTTCTCATGGTTGTTCAAGAATTGGTTCAGTTGCACTAGCAACAGTGGGAGCTTTAGGGAGCAATAAGGGATTACTATCTGCTGGTGTTTTAACCCCAGCAATGGCTGACCAAGGCAGGGCTAGGCCTTAAAAATCACAATACCTGCTACCACTGACTGCTTTCTCCCCCATCCAGACTGTTCTTAATGGCTGCCCCAGTGGTTGAGCTCTGAGGGAGAATGGCAGGTTTACTCCAATGCAGGACACTTGACTATGGAATTTATTCCCTTTTGCAGTCTAATAGAACCTCACATTGATTTGTTTTTTGATATGTGTAACATGCATGTACTCTGGTGTTCCCAGGATGTAGCAGGGTGGGGTTGGGAACTGTGAAATGAAAGAGTCAGAGCTGAGTGTCATATGCACCCATTGTTGGCAAAAGTTTGTTTACATTTTTTGTAATACACCCAGATATGATGGGAACAATATATATTTACATAAAAAGAATAAGACCCAGTGGGGCTAGAAATTCAATTTTTAAATGAAAGCTTACATTCTGTAGAACACAATAAAAATCTATGGGAAATAGGCTGGGAGATGCTGCAGCCTCTGAATTTGTGGATTGTTCTCACAAGAATTTGTCCTTCCAGCGCATGATCTGCACATCATGTTGTCCCACTCCTATGCCCCTCAGGAAGGAGTTAAGCAAAATCAAAGCCCAGTTGTTTAGAAACAGGTCCTTTTGGGGGGCAATAGTTGTAAGGCAGAGATTCTGCCTTCTAAATTTCCTATCTGAATATTAAGTATCAACAAAGCTTTTAGTAGTAGGAAAATATACACCACACTATTTGGGGAGTATATAGCATTTAAAAAAAAAAATTAGCGATGAGCAGCCTGGTTTGGTGGGCAAATGAGGAAAAATTGACTCAGACCTCAGGCCAAACCTTAAATTATTTTTTGTCCAGCTGGATGTTGTCTTTGAATTTTGTGGATTCCACGGTTCCCTGGATAAAGGGGATAGAAGTGAATGTTGCCTCTGATTTAGGGAAGCCCCATAATTCATGAGATTTAAAAAAAAAATCTGCTGGTGGGAGCCCCCATGGGGCTGAGAAGGATGCACAAAAGACAGAAATAGGATCCAAGCTCCTCCAAAGTTGTTTATCTTGTCTGTTATCATGACATGACTCAGAAATAACCAACAATCCACTACACTAATAGGAGAGGTTGTAAATGGGGGAGGAAGGGAGCAGGAAGCATTTCCTTTTACACCTAGTCACCTGCCAGTGTGTAATACTAACGTAAGTCTTCACACCCAATTCCAGTTATCTTCAATAAAAGCGCCGTTTATTTGCCAGAGGGTAGACAAAGGTAAAACCAAAAATCACAATAAAAGTCAGACAGAATGCAAACACAGTAGAGCAGTGGGTCTCAGGCTGAGAGTCAGGACTCCAAAATGGGTCATGACTCCATTTTAATGGGGTCGCCAGGGCCAGCATTAGACTTGCTGGGGCCGAAGGGCTCAGGCTCTGCCCTGTGCGCCCCTCCCCGCTAACTGGGGTCATAAGTAATTTTTGTTGTCAGAAGGCGGTTGTGGTGCAATGAGGTTTGAGAACCACTGCAGTAGACTGATACGTTTGACTCAGCTAAAGTCACAAGCAAAAGGCATTTCAAGCGGTATGAAAGCCAACATTTTAAAATTTGTTTACAGTGTCTAAAGTTAGGTCGCTAAATCCTGTTAAACATCTAAAAAAAAAGGAGTGATTTTCAGAGGCAGTGAGTATTGGCAGTTGTCATTTACACTGCAGAACAACCTCAGTTCCCATTACTACTATAATTCAGGCCACTATAATACCTGTTTGAAAACTTTGGTTAAAGTTTTAGCTTAAAATACAGTTAAGTCCTGTCTCACTCAGCTGCTACATTTTTGGTCTAAACATCCAAGCTTCAATCTCTGGGAGTTTGTGTGTGTCTCACATTTGAGCAAGGAATGTAAAATATCACCTTTTTTCCTTGATGCACCTTTGCCTTTGATCTGAAATGAAGCAGTTCCCAGTTTGATATCCTTTCATGGAGGGGATCCATCAGCTTTAGAGTCCATGCCCAGGAATGCATGCTTTTCTTCTTGTCACCCAAATGCAAGTTACTTTTGCTAGAACACAAGTGTCACCCCCACATGGAGTTGCCTCACCAGATCCTCACTGTAACAGACACATGCCCTCGCCTGTGGATTCTGGACTCTTTCAGACGTTGTAAAACCAATTATCTGCCATTGTTCCATGTTTGTTATTTGTGTCTTTTTCCAGTTACATTGATTACAACAATACTGATTTGCATTTAATCAGATAATTTCTGGTCCAGTTCCATTGTGCAAACTGGACCGCCAGGTGTTCACATAAAAATCCATTAGTGTGTTTTCCTTCAACATCTCTTGAGATAGAATGGCCTATTACCATGAAAATGGAAACAACCCCGATTCTCAAGCAGGGTAAGTGTTGCATGGCATAACTTCAAGACTTCTAAATATTAATCTTACCAATTTTTTTAACAACACAATTCAGATCAGACAGGCAAGACACCATCACACGTAATATCAGCCTCAAGTTGAAGGATTTTTTAAAAAAAAAAGTTATAACAAAATCAGTGTAGCTGTTTCAGAATTATGAGACCGGGGGAAAAAAAGGCACACACACCTCCCATATGTTCCAAATTAACTGTTGTGTTTATATAAGCAAACGATAGCTGAAAATAGAAACTTCGGCCTAGATCTTCAGCTGGCATAGCTCCACTGGTGTTAATTGGACTATATCCATTTATATCATCTGAAGATCTGGCCCTTTAAATTTCATTTAATAGCCTTAGTAAGAAAAAGCAAAGCTAGCTGTTCATATTTTATACATCTTTTAAAATATTCAGTCAATATTGTAAAAGACATATAGTCGTGCTTGTACACTATACAGGAAAACCCAGGCCCACCCACTACTCTGGGTTCCAGCCCAGGGACCCTTTGCCCAGTAACAATGGTCTGCTTAAGCTCGGACCTTGTTGTTTCTTCCCTAGGCTCTTTCTTCACTATTTTCTGGCTCATCCTCTAGGTTACTACTGGAGCTTCCTCCACTCCCCATGACCACTCTCCCTAGGGTGACCAGATGTCCCAATTTTATAGGGACAGTCCCGATATTTGGAGTTGTGTCTTATAAAGGTGTCTGTTACCCCCCGTCTTGATTTTTCACATTTGCTATCAGGTCACCCTAACTATCCCCCTCTTGGCTTCTTGCCAGAGTCTGTAGTCCAAGGCAGAATCCCAGGGCCTTACTCTCTGCCTAGACCACCCGCTTGTATGTAGTCTATACCACTCCTTTCCTGGGAGTGACTACAGAGCTCCTCCCTGCAGCCTTTCTTCCAGGGCTGCCCACAGGATTCAAGGGGCCTGGGGCAAAGCAATTTTGGGGGCCCCTTCAATAAAAAAAAGTTGCAATACTATAGAATACTATATTCTCCTGGGGGCCCCTGGGGGCCTGGGGCAAACTGCCCCACTTGTGAACCCCCCCCCCCAGGTAGCCCTGCTTTCTTCTATTGCAAACTTCCTGGTTTTATACAAGTCCAGCCTGGCCCTGGACTAATAATTCATCTTCAATTAGTCTGTCTAGCCCTGACTCTCCCCCAGGTGCAGGCTATATATATAATTGGCCCCTTCTGAGCCATCTTAATCCCGTCAGGGCTGGCATGGATGTACCCCAGATCACAGGCACAAACAAGTGGAGAATCATGGATGACCTTTAAAAATCTTGGTATAGCTATGTTCTATGTTTCATAATGTCATTAAGCTAGATAAAGCTAGAACATTAGGTATGCATAGTTAATAACATTTGAATTACAGATAACTCAACCAGCCTTGATTTAGGTAGGGGTGAAGTGCTTGAGTAATGGAGCAATATTGAGGCAGCTCCAAAGACAACAGTAGTGCTAAGCTCCTAGTGTATTGCCAGTGTGTTTAGGCTCATGTGTTTTGAGGCCTAACACTGGAGCTAGTGATTCCCACAGAGGTAAGCCAGAGTACGTTGAATTTAGACATATTCTGATATGTGTAGAAATATGACTAAATAAAATGGGATTATTGAATGCACAGTGATTTCTGCCTTTTACAAGTCTTCTTTTTTACTCACTTGTGAATTACAGAAGTTAAAAAGATCATTCAAACACCCGGCAAATAAAATGTTGACTCTTTCACCTATAAGTTCTGCCTCAGCTGTTGCAAAGTGAGCTATATTAATGTTTCTGAAGAAAGCAAGCTTTATTTTGGGAGAGATTCTTTGACAGTACTTCCGAGAGTTGACTCCTAAAGCTGGATGCCCTCCCCCACCAGCAACAACCCCCCCCCCAAACCGGTGTATATTCATTTTGCACCACTTTTCCTCTCTTTCCACAACTCACAAAAGTGCTCCTTCAACAGATAAGCTCTGACAAGGTTGTAGAAGGAACAGAGAGTGAATTTATGCATGATGTGCATCTGTAGGGAGTTAAATAAATGAAGTCTGAATTCTTTCCATTTATTGTAAATCAGAGTTCTGATAACAAAGGCCCTGTCTATATCATGGGTGGATGCAGCCCATCCACTTTTAAAACCATACTTAAAAGATATGTTATAGCACAATGACGTGTTGCACAGTAGCTGCTCAAACTATATTAGAAACCAGCATAGCTGGAGCCACAGCTATGGCTAACTCTGTCTGAGTTCCAGTTTAGACCCAGCTGAAAGGGTTACTTTTAATATGCCCTGAGGATATTGAACTGGTGTTTATGATATGGGGGGTGGAGGGGAAGTGGAATGAAAAACTCCAGACTTTGGTTTGGAACGTCATGGTGTTGATATGGTTTTCTTCTGCTAGTCACTATGGTAGTTCATATGCAGCAGCATTGGAACTAGTAGTTCTAACAGATAAAGGCCCCTAGATGCTTATTTATGCAGTGATCTCAACTTCATGACATAATCTTTAAGGAGATTGTGACATTTTTCTAGTTTTACTGATTAGCTCATTGGAGCAACTGAGTGACCAATGGGTACAAGATACATTAAGCCACCTGCATCATACAATTTTTGGTGATCAAATCCCTTATGAAATACAGTACATACTTGGTAGTTTTCTTTTTTTTTAAACAAGTGTTTAATAGTGGCTGAAAAGACAAACAATGTTTCATGTGGCACAAAATAAAGGAAGTCCATATTACATATTACCATGTACTGGATTTCCACTGTGATGTCCTGTCAGAGCATGACCCACCTGGCAGCAGGTCTCCACTGGTATGGTTCTGTCCCTGTGAGGTCTGAGGTAGTGGGCCAAGGCTCACTTCAGTCCTACTCCCTCTGGGATGTTAAGGCCCAAAAGGAAATCAGGAATAGATAAACAAACCCCCACCCCTGAAAGGAGGGTAATCCAAAGAACCTTCAACAGACCTCTACCCCTCCATTTAGGGAATGTGTCTAAACAGTCCACACTTCTGCCAGTCCCCCAGATTCTGGTTGTCCCTTCTAGCAGGGGCATCTCCAGCCAGCAAGCTAGCTCTGGCTTGGGGCTGTAACCAGGCTTCTCTCCCCTCAAGAGAAGCAGTTCTACTGCTTTCCTTCCTGGCCAGCCCTGGCCTAGGTCTCCAGCTTTTAACTCCTCCTCCACACCCTGCAGCAAATATCAGGTATATCAGGGCGGGTCAAGTGGGTCACAGGGTCTTCTTACCTGCTTCATTGCCAGTGTGGGACCTACCTACCCCATCACACCATTTTTAAAAGTTATCCCTGTGGGCCAGATCCATCCTTAGTATAACTCCATTGAGTAGAATGGACACACAGTTGGGGGAAAAAAAAGTGGTCAAACTGGATGTAAACCACGGATCGGCAATCGATCAGGGAAATCCACTGGCAGGCTGGGACGATTTGTTTACCCGCAGCATCCGCAGGTTCGGCCGATCACAGCTCCCACTGGCCGCGGTTCGCCATTCCAGGCCAATGACAGCTACGGGAAGCGGTGTGAGCTGAGGGATGTGCTGGCCACCATTTCCCACAGCCCGCATTGGCCTGGAATGGTGAACTGTGGCCAGTGGGAGCTGCGATCAGCCGAACCTGTAGACACTGCAGGTAAACAAACCATCCCGGCCCGCGGGGGAAATCAGTGGATTTCCCTGATGTGTGCCAAACCTTTGTGTGCCAAAGGTTGCCAATCCCTGATTTAAATGATCCAATGAAGAAAGTCTTAAAGAAACATTTTCATAGAAATATGGGGATGGATCCCTAGATCCACCTAGACCTGGGTGACTCAGACCTGCCCCTGAGGGTATGTCTCTACTGCAATGTGAGCTCATGCTTGAGCCTGGGCTCAAGCCTACCTCCCCCTTGTGTCTACACTGCAATTGTGCTAACCCAGGGATTGGACCCAGGGTCCCTGGACCCTGCAGGGCTGGAGGGTCTGAGTTCGAGTTAAGCCTATACCCAGGGTCTGAGCCCTATTGCTTTGCAGCATAGACGCAGCCCCTCTTGACTGTGGTCCTGGGAGTCAGCCAGAAGTATCCCACAATTCCATGGGACAACTTCCTTAGTCCTTTCTATCCCACAAATCTGCAATCCACTCTATTGAGAATGAAAGCGACACCCCTTTTGCAGGTGGCAGCAACTCGGATCAGTGTTAATCCATTCTCCTCTGATCATCAATCTGTAAGCACACTGTCAGCGTATCTCCTGGGTTTGCAATGGAGAGCGAACAGATCAAGCCTTTTGAAACTGCTTCCTTGGGCGGGGGAGAGGCAGTAAAGTTTTCCCACAGTGCACCACAGTTCTAGGGATAGAACAGTTGCATTTCAGGGTGGGGTGCTCTAGGGAGTCTGGGATATGGTTACTTTGACTCAGGACTGCTCACTGCAATGTGGATGCCAAGCATCGGTTAGAAAAGCTGTAACCTAGGGTTAAAATACAATATAGATGCTCAACCCCAGGGTTCCCCAACAGAGGTCAGCTGACTCAAGTCCCACTAACCTTTGGGTTACATTGCAATGTAGACATACTCAGAGAGAGAGCTTGAGAGTCTGTTTTGTGCTTACACTTTGGCAACACTTAAAAAGCCTCACTGAACTGAATTAAAAAAAAAAACCACACACACACACATCTGTACTTGACATAGGATTCAATGGGGGAGGGGGTAGGAAAGGTATCTAAGCAATATTTCTGCCCAAAGCTGGGATCATTCTTGCCTAAATTACACTGGAAGGACTGAGATTATTTCACTAGTCAGGGATCACCAGGGTGTAAAGTACTTTGGCCACACACCCCTGAATCCCCTGCCTATCCCTGACATGCCCCCTACCCTGAATGGGCAACATAGAGTCCGCTATATCTGCTTTACATTGCCTGGAAAATTCACTGCTGGAGAATCCTCCAGTGTTCTGTTGGAGCAGATTACTGGCTGCTTTATACAGTTTGAGTAGCACAATGCAGCTAGCCAGAGGCCCGAGGATCTGGTTCATAGCTGTGGAAAAAGACACCATAGAATGTATCTAAATTTAATTAACCTAGTAAATATGAAACGTATCATTGCTGCTGTTGTGTATGAGCCAACATTATAGAAATAAGAAGGAGCGGGCGATGCGTTGTAGTATTTTTATGTTTGTAAATTACGCTCATCCCACTCTCCTGGTCCACTGTCACTAAGTACATAACAGATAGGGGGAGTGAGTGGCAGAGCATACAACTCCTGATCATCTTAAACGATGGGTGCAGAATACGGGCATTGGGATGGAAGGAAGGATGGATGGTGCTTAGTCAGAAGCCTTGGTCTCCTGTTTTGTGATTAGGCCACCATATCAACAACCATCCACCGCCACTTTAATTGCATAAGTTTAATAGGGTGGCGGGGGGGGGGGGGAACAACAACAGTTCAACAGTCACATTTTCATATTTCTGATTCCTTCTCCTTCACTCCAGAAAGCAAACAATACTAATGTATTCTATTGTCGGTTTGCCTATGTGGGATATTGTCCCCCAAGCCTTGAGATAGAAGGCTATTTCTTCTGCTAATCCAACCCTCTAGAGGCATTTTAGCAACTAATCGGGATGAATCAAATCATTCCTGCTGCATATGATTAATTCTGAGCCAATCTAATTTTTATTAGTCATGGGTTTCAGTTACCTAGATTTGCATGACTAGAATTGCCCTTGAGCACATGAAATTTCTTTGTAGATTTGATTTGAAAATGTAGTGGGTAGCTCCCCCCTCTTTCAACCCATTTTTGATGATTGCTAATCCAATTGTGTCTAGATTTGCACCCTTCTTGGTACATATTGTAAAATAAAATCTTTGTGGTGGAACTTGAAAAATCAACTTGCTTACCAATGCTGTGATTTTTAAAAAGTGAATTTAGGCCTTGTGAATGAGACGTACAACATCCATGAAAGGATTAGTTTATGGAAGTCAGCTCTTAGAAATTGCTAAACAAGATTCACTTATTCTTGGATCACTTGGCCAGGGAGTCAGAGTTTGTTCTGAAGATACAGTAGCTCTCATCCTCTAACTGCAGCTTAAACTAGCTGAGGATCTGTGTTTCAGTGGCTAGGTGCATTACTATGTTGTATCCTTCTAGGAGCGAGGGTTGTAGCCTCCATTTTCTGCTCATGCAATTTGAAGTAGCTCTCTTCTGATTATTTAGTGGAATAGATCTGTCTTAATGAAGGGTTAGACGGCTTTTCCCCATATCTATTTGTCTCCACACAAAATAGATTAAACCAAGACAGCCTGTGATTCTTCCAAGATCTGCATAGAACTTCAGTGATCCTTTAAAGGTCAGGGCTTTGGAATGAGGGTGCCAACAAGAGGACTAATGGGCATTAATACTGATGATGTTTTTTTCTGGCGTTGAGAGTGGAGTGAAAGTGCCAACCCAGTTCACAGAGGCAGCCATACCACATACGGCCAAACAGAGGTGGTTTGGAATTAATGATTCAGAAGTTAAAGGCTCCATACTATTACAAATCCCCTGAGCCATCCAGTCCCCATTTTATTTCCCCCATTTTGAACATCTGATTCTAGATAGATATATTTGATTATTAAACAAGAAGCAGTTCTGACTCTTGCCAAATGGTATCAGAACAAATGCAAGAAAAGCTACAGCATTTCCTTTAATAACATTTTCTCTTTACAAAAAATCCCATAGAGATGCAGCAGACATATGTGATATTAATATTCTGTGACTTAACTGATGCTTAGAAGCATTTGGGAAAACTTTGACTGACTGGTGCTTACACTTGCTAATGAGGGGATCTCAGATACAGGCATACAGTAGAATAAAGCAGTTTATTTTTCAGCATGACATTGCCCCATCTGAGTGGGGAAAAAAAACCCAAACAAGCAAGCTACATATGAGATAATGTGGGCCACTGAGCTGTGCAGCAGAGTTTGTGAAGAAGCTAATGACTGGAGGCTAATCTCTGTAATCTAAGTGTGCACACACGCATCCTCTCCCTCTCATTAGCAGTGTCTGAACATTCATCTTCCCCACCTGGGGACAGCAGGGTGCCTAGGGGACAGCCAGGAGAGAAGGCAAGCGGGAGTACTTTTTCCTACATAGATCAACTTCACCCCGGCTGGAGACAGCACCTTCCCCTACTTGTGAGAAGCAACTCCCTCAAAATAAGACTAGAACAGTTGCTCTTTGAGACACCAAAACACTTCAGAATAGCATCTCTTCCTTTAAGAAACGGACTCCTTCAACACAATGATCAGCTTTGTCACATTTGAGACCATCTACCGCTCATATGGTCCTTCCATTAGCCACCTACTTCCCCCATGCTCCCTGGTTCATCTGTTAGAAAATAGGTCTGATTTTGCTACTGGGGATTGGGGGGTGGAGGGAAGGGCAGCTTAAGTATATTGGTTCTTTGCCTTTTTCCTTTAAAAGTGGTGCTAGGAATTTATGCATAGAGATAATGCCAACAGATTGATCTACACTGAACTAATGTCACTGACAGCTCCTGTGTTCGACTCATTTTAAATGCCTTTATGGTCTTGCAAAAGCAAAAAGATATTCAACCACTAGATTTTACAGAGCACATAACTACTCATTTCTCAGAGGAAACAGTCACAGGGAATTCCATATTGTAGATTCACAATGAAGAAAAAGTTGGCACCTGCATGTAAAGTTACTCCATTTGTAGATGTCAATAAACATTCAGATTGTAAAACAGGCATAGTCACTCGGAAGTGACAGGCATACCACTGCATTTTCATGCAATTGTTTGTTTACTTTGAATGACTTCCACCCAAAAAAACATATTCCAGTGGTGTAAAGTTTTGCAACCGAGTACCGTGCTAACCTTATAGGGCTAAACTCTGAAGTTGATACCATGCATAGTCCCATTGAAGTCAGTGGAGCTACTTGTGCAGTGAAGTGCTACTCAAGATGAATAAGGGTGTCAAAGTCTGGTCCCTAGTGAAATTTTCTATAAGCAACTTTTTTTTTAAATTGAAGACATACTGTAAGTGTTAAATATGACTTACATTTTATATCCTGTCTCCTGTAACAGTTTGAACAGAGATGAACAATAGAGAATCAAACATCTTGCTCATCAATAGCCATCTATGTACCCAGTTTTTCCCCAACTGAAGCAAAGATACAGGAATCATGCTACAAAATTGATGAATTCTTCTTTTTTTTAAAAAAAAGATGTAAATTAATAATGCTCTAGGCAGGCACAATTTTTCAGGGGATGGAGAGTACACACTTGTTTTTACTTTAATTCCTGACATGGCCCACTTTTTATTTATTTATTTTTAAATTGTATTTATGTACTGGATGACAGCAAGTTTAGTTTCCTCTCATGTGTTAGAATTCTGAAAGAAGTTTCCTCCTGTCCACCATTCATATGTAGAAACGGCTCCAAGTGGTTAGAGTCCTGGTGCCACTCCTGTTGTTACCTGCCATTTGTTCATTATGCAACATCAGTGTGAGGATAATGAAGAAACCCATAAGTAGAGTTTATATGAAGTTTAAATGGAGCATACGAGTGATTTAGTTTAATTGGAAGAGTCTTGATATGCAAGGGACAGCTTTCCCACACTGTAGAAATCCATATGTTAAAATACTTCTGTTTTTAGAATGTCATAACATAACAGCCAAGAGTTGCCAAAATGAGGCCACTGTGACTGTCCTGCTTTGAAAAATAAACGATTTGACAGAACTACTCATTGTGCTGCAACCACCACATCCACAGCATATTTACAAATGCAAAAATTCAAAGCTGTTCAGTCTGCTTCATTATGACAACACATGAGACAATTCAGGGGGTATGTTTTCGGAATGGCACACAGGACGTTAGGCACAGAACTCCTGTTAACAATAATAAGAAGTGGGCATTTAATGCCGTTTATAGATTGGAGACATATGAAAGCATGCGTAGTGATAGAGATAGATCAATAGGGAAGGATTTTTAAAAATCAGAATGCAATTCCTCTACCACACAATTGGCAATAGTAAGTATTTCCTAGTAATAGATCCAGTCTGCTTCTACTGAAACAACATTAGTGCTATGCATTTTAATGAAACTTGCTCTCCAACAAATGCCATTTCCTCCCTCTTGGGCGGGTTCCAGTGATTCTATAAAAAAGAAAAGGGAGCCGCTTTGATTTTTGGAAGATTTCCATATTTATTTGCATGACATTAGGGTACTACAGGTTGAAATCCCAGCAGGGTTATCTGTCTGGATATGTAGGTTTTTATAGGGCTGTCCATCCTTGTGATATGCCAATTCCTAACTCAGCTCTTTATTTTTTTTTCCCATTTGAACAATTTATTAGTATGCCTGTTTTACAAGTTTTAGAAAAAGAATTCCAGGATTTTGCCTCCTGTGTGTTTTCGCCTTGCTTCCTCATGGTCCATGATGCCAGCGGAAGTTGTCAGCACTATGTACCCAAACTGAAGTGAAGGCAAAAGGTTATTCTGCCACTTTTCCAGGTCCTTCAACTGAATATAAAATCTGGGACTGATTACACCACACTTGTTCAGTCTGGCTGTGAGATTAACAACAATTTTCCCAGCTCTGTGATCATCAATTATCTCAAATTCATCAGTGTAACCATGCTTCATCATCACAGTTAAAAAAACGCAGGATTACTTTAGAGCACGGTCAAATGAGAACTTGACGTTTTCCATGTTTCTCTGAATTGTTGGTGCTCTTAAGGGCGGTGGCCAGAACATTCATGCGCACCATGATGCCGGTGCAGCAAGATGGCAGAAAAAAGCTTTATCACAGGCAGATGGATTGAGTGTCATGCAGAATACCTTGTGAAGGGTCTTTCCAATGTGACCTTAAGAACCAAGGTTCTGTCTGCTGCTCCGATTGGACATTAGAAATCTCTTATCACTTCAGTACAGAAAGGATTCATTGTCCTTAGCCCACATTCCCTATTACACTGTTGTGTGCTCTGCTACATCCCGGTTGGATTTCTGAGTCATGTAGTTTACAAAAGGCTAAAAATCACTGATGTTGCTGCACAATATACCTGAGTAAGTCCTGAAAGAAAAGTAAGTAAAGACTTGAGGATTTGGACCATGGTCTGCATTTGTTTTTAGCACCTTTTATTGTAGTGGTTTAGCAAACCCACTATGAATCTTGATCTGTAAACTTCCACGATTTAATTTGGGAAACCGTATTTAGGTCAATTCCTTCATGCCATGATTACTGTGGTTTACTAGCAGAAAATGCATTGCTGGCCACTAATGTACTAGCAATTACTGGCATGAAATGGGATAACTGCTTTTTGCTAAGGCCTTCTCCATCTAATTTTGAACACCCAGTACCTCCATTGGACATCTTGAGAGAACTGGGAAGCTCCCATATTGAGGCTTATCCTAACATTTTTGTTCAGGAAATCACTCAGTTTTCCCCCCATCCCACCCAGAATTCAGTAGGAACAGTTGAAGTTCCCTGTCTCTATTATAATCAGGTGTTTAGAGGTTGCTCCATACCCTTTTTGAAAAACAGAAAGAATGTGTCCTAGAACTTAGAAATATAGGAAGTTCAGGTACCATCCTATATTTGTGTTGCTTCTAAGTGGGAATGATGGGCTGAAAAACATGCTAACATTTTGATATTTCTGCTTGAGAGCAAGTTGAGGAGCTTTGTTGTAGTTTAATTTACTGTAGTGAGTTATTGTGCCTTGTCATATGTAAAGCTGTGAGGTCATTATAGGGGAACTTGTGACATTTTTAACTTTCCTGAAGCAGTTTCGAAATGAACATAAAAGTAAAAGCAGACACTGTGTCTGCTCCAAGCCGCTATAATTAATAAGGGGTCTGATAAGTAAAACAAGTTATGGAGCTTTCATAGAGGATTAAATCCTGTTCATAAAGAAGCTACATGCCATGCAATTGGGATTGTTGTGCTTTATGATTCAGAAAGAGTGGACAATGCTTTTAGCCATGTGAAATGCAACTTTACTGCCTCGCTAAAGTGCTTTCTTCCTGTATGCCAGCAACACTTATTCATGATGCCTCTGAGGGAGAAACAACTCACACTGAAACAATCAAAAAGTAAAGGCACAGACTTTGATCTAAGATGTAAAATGTAATGAATGACACCTGCAAAGACCACTTCACTTCAAATGATATTGTTAACTTGCTTTGGTCCAAAACAGGGGTGATGATCCAAATAATGGATTTTTTTTTTTTTTAAGAGGAAACTTTATAGATCCATCATCTGCTCCAAGTTGAAGAAAGCTGCTTGGCATTTACTATAAATTTCAGCTTTTCAGATTTGTCTCACATTTCTACCCAAAACCCCCAAAGACAGATAACTGTGGTAAAATTACTGAATGTGATATTTTGTATGCCCTTCCTCATAGTTAGTCTACATTTGTAGAATCAGTCATTGCCAACTAATAAGAGTGCCCATGTAACAAGAGACCTATATTTTGTTAGAGTACATAACTGCAAAAGGGACAAGTTACTTTGGGGCCATAACTCTAAATGTTCTGACTTCTGTGGATTTAAGTCCAAGCCTTAGAGTTCCATTAATATCGCTCTCTGCATCAGATGTAAATACTCCTTTGACACTCAGCCAATAAATGTAGTATTGCACAGGTTAACTCAAACTAAAGTTACCCAAGAAGAACTGGCAGCTTGTGCTACGTGACTCTTTATTGTGCTATTTAACAAGCCAGGGGGTACTTACCAGATAAGTTGTTGTACAGAGGGTGAAATTATGATCCCATTGAAATCAGTGGAATTTCAGTCAGATAATGTCATGGCAATGGGATTGGCACAAGAGATGAGCTAAACACATTTGGAAGGGTTTTGCTAGCTGCATTTAAGTGCTCAGAAACCTGAAAGAAGGGTCAATATCTTGTTACACTCCTACTTTCCATGGCAGCATAAAGCCTTTCTTGGCATCACTGAAAGTACTATCAGAGTCTATATCCACTGGGGTACGATATGGGGACATTAGGGTGAACTCCTGGTCCCACTGAAGTCAAAGGTGTATGACCCACCTCTGGTAGCACTCCCACTGCTGTAACATTAGCTCTAATTTTTACTTAGACTGCAAATAGATAAAGTTTGAGGTAACAGTTCTCATATGCTTCAGAGCTGCCAGATTGGAAACTAGCTAAGAAAACAATGCTAAAAAAACTCTGCTGAAAAAGCTAAGAAATGCTCATCTAATCAGGGCACTAGAACTAATACTATGGTATAAAAATCTGAATAGAATATGGTCCTGCTCCTACAATTATCTATGAACATGCTTCCCTTTATGCACAAGTATCATTGAAGTCCATAGGACTGGTCACATGTTTAAAGTAAAGCACAAGCCTGTTTTAGAGAAAGGATCTATATTAATTAAATCATGTGATCAATTCCTGCCAATCCAACCAGTGACTCAAAAATGCATCATAAAAGCTGTATGGAAATTTCTGCAGGTGCACAGGCAATGGGAAACAGATTGTGCCCATTATTGCTGAAGTTTTCATGAATGTGAAACGTTATGCAAGAAACATGCTGGTGTGGAAACTTCACAACCTCAAAAAGGGAGAAATCTGGAGTGTTTTCAGTTCCACTGCGAATATTTTGTATGGCTCTATTCTATAGAAAGTGAAGGCTATTATAGAAAACACTTCACTCACCAATGAAATACAGTCATCTCTGGGTAAGTATTTTTAGAAGTTCCTAATTATAGCTGTAACTGACAGAATGTAAAGACCTGTTTCACTTGAACACTTTGAACACTTGTAGCTTCTTTTTTATTTTGTGAAAACTAAAACGAAGTATGGTTATTAAATATAAGCTCTATTTGGAATTAAAGTGACATATTACGCATTACAGCCAAATATTAAATTCCAGGCAACAGTGTTCAGTACTGTGTTGATTTCTTTACAGAGAGCTGTGTCAAACTGTGAGATGTTCAAATCAATGTTCAGCATACAATAATTTGCACCTTAAAGTTTTACTCATAGCTTATTTTAGTAGCTTAATTTCTACTAGACACAGCTTGTGTGATCCAAGATCTCCAGATTTCTGTACGAGTGAATTGGGAGAGTTCTGTTAGGATGATAAAAAAAACAAATGAAAAATTTTTGGTAAACTATTTAGTAAATATAACCTTTCCTTCTACTACTTCTCTACATTCTAGGAAAGAAGGCACTCTGCTCATAAAGACTAATGGATCTGGTAATTCAGAAAAACCTCAGACTTCTATGAATTTAAAAGTCAGCCATTGTGTAGCCAGTCAGCCTGTGAGTATTCGCTGTGTTACACTGCCATTTTATTGACCTCAACCTTGGACTGCAGGTACAAACATGGATGGGGTGAGTGATAGCACAAAGTTTTCATGTGCTAGGGAGGTGAGTCATCTACCATGTTGATATCTGTACTTGGGGTGGTACTGTATATTGTGACCTTTATTCCATAGGCGCTGCTCTAAATGCGCCAAATCTGGGTCTTAACCCTTAGGGTGTGTCTACACTGCCATTAGACATGCATGGCTGACTCAGGCTTGCAGGACTGTATAATGGCGGTGTAGACGTTTGGGCTCAGGTTGAAGCCCAAGCTCTGGGACCCTCCTACCTCACCAAAGCCCATATGTCTACACCGCCATTAAACAACTCTTAGCCCGAGCCCCATGAGCCCAAGTCAGCTGGCACAGGCCAGCCATGGGTTTTTAAATTGCAGTGTAGACGTACCCTTAATCAGTGTGGCAGAATCATTCTTAATATGGCTCACAGAAAAAGCCTGATTTTAAAAAACAAAGCAATGTTCCTTTGAGCATACCCCACTTGAGAGGCTCACTGGTGTCAACAATTACCCTTCCATAATCAGTTGTCAGCTATCTTCATCCTACTTTATGGGTTATTCTCCCCTTCTTAATCAAATTGGCATAAATAGGTCAGGAATTCTATCTACAGGTTTTATTCAAGAACCCCTCTCTTACTTGTTCCAAGTCCTGTCCAATTTTCTCTTACTTTTCCATGTGTTCTGCCCTCCCTATAATCACTTCTGTTTGATTACTGCCATTGAGTTCCTGATTGTAATTCTTTTCTGATGAGAGATCTCAGAAAGTCTGAGTTTTACTCCAAGCCTTGCCAGAGACTGACCTTAGGCGAGTCATTTAGGAGCAGATTCAGATATCTTTATTCACACTGAATAGTACTTTATTCCAAGAATAATCCCATCAAATACAGAACTAATCCTGGAGTAAAGTACTATTCAATATAATTATTGGTCTATGGCCTGGAATCTCTCTCTCTAACTCAGATCCCCACCTGTAAAATAAGGATAACGACACTTCCCTGTCTCTTTAGAGGAAATGTTCATTAGCGATTGTGATGTGCTTTACATCTTTGAACAGAATGACTCTGAGACAGCACTGTGGTAAGTAAAAGACTATACATAAGAACACTGCTACAGTCATCTTTTACTCTAATAACAATGGGATATGTTCTCTCAGTTCCCTCAGGCTTCCCTGCAGCTTCGTTTCCATATGGTATGCATGTTTCAATAGGATTTATTTTTCTCCATTTTGTAAAGCTTCAAGTTTATTGTTTGTGAGGATCTGACAAGATTGTATAAAAGTCTAGGGTTTATTAACTGTAAGAATACAAGTTTTTCTCCCTTGGGAGGAAGTGTCATCTAGTGGTTAGAGCACAGGGCCAGCTGTCAAGAATTCTAGGTTTTATTCCCAGCTGTGACACTGACTTGCTGAAAGATCATGGACAAGTTACTCTAGTCTAGCCCACATCCTCAAAGGAATTTAGGCACCTACCTCCCCATTGAAATGTATAGGATTTGGGCACCTACCTGCCTTTGAGGATCTGAGCCTTGTGCCAAAGGCAAAACAAGGTTACTTACCTCTTAGAAGTGCTCAGAGGCTTAGTTAATTAGGGCTCAGTTAAAGCTGAGGTTGTACATAATTATGTGATGCACTGTGACTGAAAACACCCCTTTATTCACACCCTAGTGTAATCATCTTTGTACAAAATATGTCTTGTAAAGGTATCATTTGAGAACTAACTCCCAGGCCAATAATATCAAGGTGAAATGTATGTAGCAACATTATATGTAAAGTTATGAAATCCCCCTGTGTGATGTTCTTAGCACATGTTCAAAACCAGACAGCCCTGCCCAGGCAGAAGTATCCTGAAAGAAGAAATGCAAGCAGAAGAAATGTGTGTTTCCCTCAATTTACATACAAGTAGTAAACAGGGTCCACAAGATAGCAGGAAGAAGAGCTGTCAGGAGACAAAGCAAATTTGCATTTTAGCGAACACAGGTGAGAAGAACAAACATCCTTCACCACCAGAGTCCATGTCACCTTCATTACTGTTTCAATAAATGTTGCTTTGAGGGGTAACAATCAAAAGAATCCACTTCAAAGGTTAACTGGACTATAAAAGAGGGGCAGAAAACCCCAAGCTCTCTCTTTCTCCTTCACCTAAGACAAAGGAACCAGGAGGGGTCCTGATTTGAGGATTTAGTCAGCCATGTTGCTCGGAACACCTGGTAAGGATTTTACCTTGAACCAAGTCTAGCTTGTTAAGTTTTAGCTGCTAGGAAGTGTTTTCTCTTTATCGGTTTTGTAACCATTTCTGACTTTAATACCTTATGCTTGCTCTCATTTAAAACCTCTTGTAGTTAAATAAACATTTATTTTTAATCTAAACTACTCTAGTGTTGTGTCTAAAATGAACTGCTTGGTAACTCCAATTAAAGCAGCAAAATGTTGAATATTGACCCTTTACAGGGGTGACGGACCTTCAGTGTCTGAACAGTCCAGGAAAGCGCTGGGCAGAGAAAAAACATGTTTTGGGGAAAAGTCAAGATTGGGGTCATCCTGCAAGTAGTAAGCAAGGCTGGTGGAAGCCCGAGTGATGTGTTGCTGAGAGGTTGCTGGGATGTGAGCTGCGGGACCAGGGCTACAGCTATACACAGACACTCAGGCTGTGACCTGCATGCTGGAAGGCTGTTTGTGAGAGGACCAGGTTGGGAGCTTAGGGTTGCAGGGCAGGTGGTGACAACCCCTCACTGGTCTGGGTTGCACCTGGAATGGGACATGCACCTCCCCCTTCAAACATTCTACTGGCAGTAGCTGGAAGCCTTATGCCTACCCAGAAAGCTACAGCTTGAAGTCTGGTGCTTACTGATGTGAAAAAATGGAGAAGAGGAACCTGGCTATGGTCACACCCCTACATCCAGTCACTCCCAGTCTGGATTGATCAGCACTGCTGGCAGTATTTCAGGCTCCTCTTGGGAACATGCAACAGCATTATGGATTGCAACATGATGTGCAGACCACGGCATCCACATGTGGTGAAATTTACCCAAACTGAACCACCAGACCTTTTGACCTTTGCCCATCGCTAATTTATTAATACTGTTAAATTTGACATCTTCTCAGCTCTAGTTCTCTGGAAAATTAAGAGTCATTTGGGTGAAGAAAAATTTTAAAAGCTACAATTCTCACACATTGCCCTGAAGTATTATGGGATGCCAAAGTGCATTTGTTTTAATTCAGCTGAAGCCAATTACTTCTTAATTTTTCAAACCCATTTATGCAGAATATCTTTATGCCATGAATAGGTGCATGTTTCCCCCCTCCTCCATAGTAAGATTGTATGATTATATAATCATATGCCAGGAGAACTGTGGAAGAAAGAAGATTCCAAAATCTTCAAAGAACTACAGTGTTTCAAGAGCCATCAGTCTTGTTATTTATTTCTCTTGCACACACAGTACTGTTCTGCAGAGTCTCCCTTTCATGAGCTAATCTATTTCATGGGGCATTGCCCTCCGCAAATGACTAATTTTACTGGCCACAATCTGGTACTCACACAATAAAATGAAAAAAGTATCAGGGATTGATTAGTTGATCTAGGCACTGGCAGTCTATACCTACACTGCTGCTCGGTGTGTATTCACAGCACCAGCCAGTGCTTCTGCTGTTCCAGCTTTGTTGTTTTGTTTTTTTGTTTTTACCCTGCAGCCTTAGCACTGATTGCAACAACCGATTGACTTGGTTGCCAGTGTGAAATATAAAACAACAAAATCTATGGTCTGGCTAGCTCTGTGGATAATATGCTGTAGCACCAGTCATCTCCTGCCTGTGGCTATGTCAGCTGAGCCATCCACAGACCATTTATTCCATTGGTGTGGGGTTTTTGTTTGTTTTTTGTTTAATTTCTATGAAATCAGGACTGGGACCCAGAATGCTTGGAACTTTGCCAGGGTACTGGCGAGTTAATAGAATGGAAAGAAAATAAGAAGTACACTGACCCAATTTCTTGGACTAAATATACTAGCAGTGACAAGAAAAGCTACTCCAGTATTTGTTCTTAAAATGATTTTTCAGATTGAGGCTTAGGACAATACATTACAAATGGAGTTAGGGATCATAGACTGAAGAATATTCTTTGGGCTCTTGATTCATTGCAAAGGGCTCTCAACATCCCAGGGTCTCAGTTTTAAACACACTGTTAGTTTTCAGTCTCTGCACTGCTTTCTGCCCAATTCCATTTTGATTCAAGTTTCTGTTCACCTTCTTTGCCCCCTTTTAAATTAGGGGTTTTAAAAGAGCAACATTAAAAATAAACATTTAATCTCCCCTACATTTCATGAATGACAGGTCCACGGAGGCACTTAAAGGAGCGCATACCCATTGCTCTTTTGTGTGAGCAAAAATCCATCCATCTGCATCTATATGTGGTGAGTAGGGTGACCAGACAGCAAGTGTGAAAAATCAGGACAGGGGGTGGGGGAATAATAGTAGCCTATATAAGGGGAAAAAAGAAAAATTGGGACTGTCCCTATAAAATCGGGACATCTGGTCACCCTAGTGGTGAGAAACATTGTAGCATTAAAAGAAGAACAGGAGTACTTGTGGCACCTTAGAGACTAACAAATCAACCTCATGAAAAAATAAATTTGTTAGTCTTTAAGGTGCCACAAGTACTCCTGTTCTTCTTTTTGCGGATACAGACTAACACGACTGCTACTCTGAAACCTGTCATTGTAGCATTAAAGTTTTTCAAACGCAGAATGGGGGATGCTCTTAAAACCTGATCATACACTAAACAGGAGTGCTTGAGCCAACCTTGTCACCACCCCAGACCTGGTCCTGTCAATGTGTCATCCAAATAGGCACCAAGGTCCAGAGAATAGTGCTGTGGACTATCAGGAGACTTTTCAATACCTGGGTCTGTTCCCCCTGTAACCTTAGGCAAGTCACGTCACATCTACCTGCCTCAGTTTACCCCTCTGTAGAATATATATAGAGGTCCTTTGTAAAACACCTGGAGATCTCTGAATGAAAAAGCAATACTACACAATAAGTGCCGAGCATAACTACTCTCAAGCTCAATACGGCCTGTCAATTTGTCAGCATTCATAACTAAATATACCAGAGTAATTGTAACCCACCCCAAACTACTTAATACTAATAAAAGTATTTATATTTCAAACTTGGCCAGTCAGACAAACGTTCTGGGATAGCTAGTCACCTACTGGTTCCAGAAGCAGAGCTACAGGAGTACTGACAAAGCTGTCAATAGCTCATCCCACAAAACTCCCCTGCAGTCCTTGCCTCCTTCAGTCCAGAGGCATGGAGTCTTGCCTCAATGCCTTGTTCAATGCTTTTCAAGCTTTTTCCTTCCAGTGATCATTCCAAAGCTGATGGAAAAAAAGTAGAGGTGCTAAGGTGGAGAAAGAGGAGAACTATTTTTTGGAGGTGTTCCATGGAGTAGATTTACATCAGTGTAACAGAGCAAAATGTGGTTTAGTAGACATGGAGACTAAACTTTCCTCCTAAAGCAAGCAATTGGCCCTAAAATAGTTCTAGTGAGGAACTGCATATAAGGTCATAATCTAATTTAAGAAATCTCTTGTTTGTAAAATTTATCCTAAGTGCTATTAGCATGGGTATGCTAGGTCTGGGCCCATGTTGTCAGGTATACAGTTAGTGTATTTCTACATTAATTTATAGAGGTTTTGTTGTATGGGAACCCCTAAAAATTCAATTCATGTTAAGAAAGCCTGGATAAGGAAACCGGATGGCTGGAACAAATAAAGGAAAACAAAAAAAATCAATAGTCCTGCTTCTGGTGCATCAATACTTGGGTGTGAACACATTCAGAATTCAGAGGGGTAGCCGTGTTAGTCTGAATCTGTAAAAAGCAACAGAGGGTCCTGTGGCACCTTTAAGACTAACAGAAGTATTGG
>NC_048299.1:207304726-207325865 GCF_013100865.1 Trachemys scripta elegans
AAAAAAAAAAACAAAAAACGGTGTCTGCAGGGAGTGCGTGGAGGGCGGTCAAGGCAGCTCGCAGGGGGGGTGAAGGGCAGCACCTCGCAGCCGGGCGAGAGGGGCTCCCCCCTCCGGCCGTGGGGTGCCTTTCCTGGCCGGGCAGGCAGAGCCCCTCAGGGCTGCAGGAGGTGCTGGCTCAGCCACTCCTTTAAAGGCGGCTCAGCTGGGCCAGGCTCAGAGCAGCACGGGAGGCGGAGGCCGGTACAGGCAGCGGGGAGTGGCGCGTCCTGGGGAGCCCGGCGGCACGATGAGCGGCGGGGATCGCTACTTCCTGCCCCCCGGGCCGGGGTCCGTGCCCCTGCAGGGCTGGGCTGGGACTGGCGGAGCGTGGGGAGCCGGCCGGGGGCTCCGGAGCTGCAGACTGGGCTGCCAAAGCAAAAAAAAAAACCCACAAAAAACACCACAGCAGGGCGGCAGGAATGTGCTGCCCCAAGATTGGCCGGAATGCCGCCCCTTACAATGTGCCGCCCCAGGCACGTGCTTTCTCCTCTGGTGCCTGGAGCCGGCCCTGATTCCAAATGGACCCATGAGATATTGAAAAAAATCTAAGTTCCAAATTAACAATGGAGACCTTTGCTTTGACTTTGGTTATTATAACCCCAACAGATTTTTTTTAGGTCAATCAGCTTGGCAAAAAGCACACCTACACATACCCATCAGCCAATACCATTGCCAATTCTTGAGGTTCACGTACGATGATCTGCACTTCTAGTACATGACTTTTCCCTTTGAACTATTTTCTTAAACAACAGAATTAACACAAGCTTTGGTTCTCAGATCACACATCACTCGTATATACCTGTTCCTGGACAACAAGCTCATCAGACTCTTCCTGTTTAGAAAAGTTAAATCAGAAATATATAGAGCCTTAGCACGTCTTTGGGAACAGGGGTTTATTGTGAGCCTAAAGAATAGAGATCCTTCATTCATAAGTCATCGCTCACATGGGCTCACAAATAAACATTTCTCAGGCTGGAGTCTATCCAACACCAGAAAGAATAAATAAGAAGCATCAGATCACATGTCATCACAACACACTACTTTCCCTTCTTATCCCCACAAGATCCAGTCTGCAACTCCAGGGCCTAATAGTGTCTTGCCCCAAGGAAGATAATGAGAGTTCTGAAGTTCACTGCAATGGGTGCAGGATCGGATTCTGTTATACAGGGATAACACCGTGAGTTCAATTCCACATGAAGGAACTACAGAGCTTTCCCCCACCAATCACCCACTGGATCAAGTGAACAGATTTAGCCCTGCAGACACTGGATTATCTCTATAACTAGAGAAATGTTTATAGTGTAAACCTTTTGATACATAAATTACTTTGTACCTACAGCTTTCCTATGAAATTGTGATGCAAGCTGTAATGTTTGGTGGAGTACTGCCCCTCTCCCCATCACACACCTACCTGCACAGAAATGTTAATAAACAGTCAACTAAAAATCATAAATTCTATATCTTGTAACAGAAAAAGGTGAAGTATGCAGGGAGAGGAATTTGCAGATCCAGCCATGCATGTGCTTGACTTCACCATTCATTTACATGGCTTTTAGTTGCTTCACATCCTGCTCCTTTTGTTTTCAAATTGTCCGTTTAGATTGTAAGCCTTTTTGGCAGGGAATTTGTCTTCATTCTATATCTATTTGTAAAGTGCCTGGTATACTGTTAGCTCTATACAAATCATTATCATCATGGTTAATGCTACTGCCTTGATGCATCTAGTGGTGTTACGTCTGGTAAATAACATAAAATATTGCATGTTGGGTATATGATAAGAAATACAAGTGTGGTAGCATGTGCAGGTTATGGATGATTAGGCATGTTGTTGTCCCATCTACATCTAACATCTTAATCACATTCTCTTCTTTGGCTGTGCCTTTTCATTACTATTATGCTTCATTCAGGCAGATAATCACTGGTAGTCAAACGTTCTATTGGTTAGTGTGAGCAAAGAGAAGATCAATATATTGAACTTCTGTTCTCTCACAATAGACTCTATTCATTGTTAGAAGCCTATATTGTCAAATTGCCTATGGAACCTCCATTGTCTCAGATGAAAAAAGCCAATGCTTTAAAATTTTGATTCAATGCAACTCTTTCTTGCTCTTTTTTTAAAGGAGGGAATAAACTGAGCTTTGGAGTTTATTCTGTTTGTTGTTGGATAGCCAAATTCATAGGCAGGCTTTTTTTCTTTCTCCAGACTTGATCATGCGAGCTGTCCTCCAGCAAACAAGTTATACTCAAAGTAGGGAACCATCAAAATGATGAGAATTTCCATCCCTTTACCTGAATGCAGTTATTCGTCTGAAAATATTTATTGGAAGGTGCCAATGCCAACTTCCTCGTGTCATAAAAGTGAGAGAAAAAAAAACATATTTCTGGGGTGAGAGCCTCACCCCCTGTCTCCTTTATAACAACTAAAGGGTCACAGTGGCAGAAAGGAGCCCTAAAAATGCCAAGCTCTGGCTGGAGGAGGACTTTTCTGTCACTGGCACTGTGGAAGATAAACATAAGTCTCCCTTCCAAGGAGCCACCACCTGTCCTGGCATAGGGGATATGCTGGAGGCTGGTCTGAGGGCTGGGCCTCAGGACACAGAAATCCAGAGATTCTGGGCAAAGCTTTGGCCCATAGGCAGCCTGGGAAGGCTACCGTAACTTAGAGAGGCCTCCAGGGCTGTCTAAATTATGCTGGCAGCCTATCCAGTCCCTGGAACAGCCCAGGATCAGGGCAGTGCAATGGTGGCATACAGCTCTCCTCCTACTGTATTGTGAGTTTTGTACTCAGGCTCTTAAAGGTGCAGTGCAGAATCTCACCACTGTTCTTTAATTATTCTTAATTTGATTGGGGAAAAAATACTGTTTGAAAAAGGAAAACTTAGGGGAAAGTAAAAGTGTTCTGCATCTGTTTTGAGCCATATGAGGAATATTTTGAAGATATGAGGGGTTTTTATTAAGAAACTAAACCTGACATGTGCTTCTCCAGATTATTTTTATAACTCACTTTCTATCAAAATTTGAAGCTATTGTAATGTATCTGTATGGCAAAAGAGAAAGTTTAGGATTTAGAAGCCTTTTAAAAAGCTATCTAATATATAATATATAGGTAGAGGTTGAAATTCAATTAAAATTAAAAAAGAAAAATAAATCTGAAAACATGATTCTTTATCTCTGGTTTCCAATATGGAGATTCATTTTTGTTACCATCTATAAGTGCCTGTGTCAAACATTTGATATCTGTGTCTCCAGAATCTTCTCTTCGAGAGCTTTCATTACATCAGATAGAAAAATGGTAAAGGTTGTTTGTTTTGTTTTGTTGTTGTTTTTCAAAAAAAAAATCATTCTACAGATTTCACAAATGTTAATTAAAAAATCAAGAGACATTTTTTATTTTTAAAAAATCAAATTTTCAGTTTTTGGGCCCTTGTTCCCCAGCATTTTTTGTTTTTTTTTTTTCTCCCTTTTTACCTTTTTTCTCCTTTCCCTCCTTCCTGTGAAGGGACATGCCCTCACAGTGACAGAGAGGCGACTGACAAGCTCTTCTAGCCCCTTCAAGACTTGTTTGGCTGGAGAAAGGGAGGACCTGAACAGAAAGAACCTGCCACAGGAAGGAATGGGAAAGAGGAAGAGGACTGCCCCGCCTGAGACAGCTGAGACAGGCTTGCCGAGAGGGAGCCAGCACCAAGCCTCACTGATCCCACAACTGTACAACCCAGCCTCAGAGAAGCACAGCCCATGAGGAGGGACTGAAAGTAGACTGAAAGGCTGACCCAGGAAGCCTGCCTGAGTTCTAGGTCACCCTTACTTCTCTTCATTCCCCCCCACCCCCAAGGGAAGAAAGAGTGGGGAGAACTTTTCCTTTGTTTGCTCAAACGACCCCGTTGGTGTCCACTGTTGGGGGAAAAAGAAAGATAGTATAAGGGTCTAGAGGGGATTTGAGGGGACCCCACCCCCACATTCCATTTTGCAAGTGACAATGGGTGGGGGAGAAATAGTGGTTGTGGTGGTGGTTTGCAGGGGACAAAAAACCTGATTATTTTCATGTTCAAGTTTAATGTAAAGAACATGGACAGTTTGGGGAAAAAATAAAACAAATACATTTAAAACACCTAAAATTTACTGCTTTGAAACAAAGACCATATAGCCCTATATTTTATTCAAAATTTAGCTAGGTATAATAAGTTTGCCTCAATATTCAGCTCTGAGAAAGCATTTTGGATCAGTAAGAGGGGGCCTCCTCTTTGCCTGGCTATTTGTTCCCAAGTCTGGAAAATATAGATTCCTTCTTTAATACATTTGATTTCTGTTAAATTCCTGGTTGAAAGAAGGACTGTGATTCACTGAAGTCAGACAGCATGAAAATAATCGTTTCTGTTTGCTCCCTATACTATTGCCAGATGAAGCTCTCCTTGGAAGTCTGTAAGTTCTCTCTGTATACATTAGGTCTTCTCCTGTCTCTCTCATGAGACCTTTAGGCCTATTAACCCTCCAGGTCCCTTGTAATCTCCAGCAGCCTGCATGATACCTGGGATTTCCAAAAGTTCATTTTTATAAATAAGGGCTTAGTTTTTCTATAATTGTTGCTATGAACAGTTGCTTTGAATGTGATGCTAGCGTGATCAGTTTTGTGCAAAACCACAAAAAGGAAGTCTTACAGCTGGTATGGTCAGGGTTGATTCAGGATAGTGTCTTATTCCAGGGAAGTACCATATGTATCAATACTATTCCTTTGTAACCCTTGTAATGTGTTTAACATGTGATGTTTTCAACCCATGATAAAGTTTATTCTATCCAGCATTTTAGCCATTTCTTTCATATGATTTTCCTCATAAAATGGGAGGTGCAGACAAGATGAATTGCTGAACAGAGTTACACAGATTGCTTAGCTCTCATTTTTGCCATTATTAGGTCTGTAAGATATATGAAACATTGATCCCTGTTACCGTCTCCTGATTTCTCAAATAACTTTGCAGTCAGTACACAATTTTGTTTGGTTAGATCCTGAACAAGATGAATATTCTTTCAGACTATATTCTGACACAGTACAGATTAAACTTGAATTAACTTTCATTTCAAGCTTCAGTCATTCAGCTCCTTCTACAATTTGGCCTAATTAAAGCCAGAGTTTCCCCAAGTCAGTAGCTGCAAAAAGTCATTGGCATCTGAAGGTTGTTGGGTGACTTATGTGAAGTGAATCTGTCATGTCATTCCACCTCTTATAAGATAACGGGTCAGCACAAAAATCACCACAACACTTTGGTCCTAATTTGTACATTTGTTAGCATCCTCACCAAAGGGCAAAGACTAAGGCTTCAATTCAAATCGGAATGGGCGTAAGTCCTTTACTGAATAGTGAGGTATTGCTGAATCAGGGCCAGAATGTACAGGGAAAATAGATTGCTGTTCTCTTCTGGAGAAAGTACATGTAAAATAGATGTGGCACATAGGTGGGTTTGTATAAGGAAGCATGCACTATTTCTGCCTTTGCTATGCCTGTTTTGGGGATAAAAAGAGGACTTTGGTCTCAAAAGCTGTCAGTTTGGCAGCTTTCATGAGTACAAAACTCACTCAAAAATAAATAAAATATTTAAAACAAAAACAGAATTTTGCATTTCTTAACGAAGGGGAATATAAACAAAACATGCTTCCGAATGACAGAGCCCAATGAATATTCCTTAATATCTTACTGTTAGAAGCATATACTGTGCTAGGATTGGGGGTACAGTACTGTATATACTTTGTTTGCCCAAGATATTTTTTTGCTTCAGGGGTTTCAGAATTTTAATGAAAAATTCCTTGATGTACTTTTTATTATTTAAGAGGAAGATGCTGCAGAGAACATCACAAGCATTGTAAATTATTGTTTATGTGTCAGAATGTAGGTGCCATTGTCAAACCTACTTACAAAAGACACTGTTTCTTTTTAGCATTGGAAGAATATTTGTATAATCAGAATACATTACTGTTATATAGCTATGACTTTTTGGCAGGTGCACGTTTACCTTAGATACTGCAAAGGTATGTAACTTAGAAATACCTAGAGGGACAGTTAGCTGTAAAATGACACTAAAGAAGCACAGTTTTGTAATTGATCAGTACAAATTTAGCCCCCCTTATAACCAATAACCTGTGAGACATCCGGTGTTTATTGGAGAGACCCTGCATCTGAAAGATGGTATTTCTGGGAATCTTGTATGAATTGGCATTTTCATTCCTGTGTATAGTCTCTTTTTGGGGGATGGGGCATTATTTCTGCAACGAAATATTGACAGAACATAGTGGATACAGCATCACTACATTTACTGTGTATTTTTTTCCTCTAAACTTGCCCGCATCCTTAAGTACACTGGTTAGTTTATTGCTAAAGAACTTATTTTAGACAATGATTCACATAATAAGAATAAATGCAGCTCACTGTTAGCTATTCAGATCTTGGAAAAAAATTAACTCTGGCCCCCAACAGATATCAAAAAGCAATATGCACCTCAGCTTCATCAAACTTGCAGTCTATCTTAAACCTTTACGGTGACCTCAGCAGTGTTAAGGCAGATTAACTTCCCAGTACATGGAATATGTGACAATCAGATGTGCTGCTATGCTGATATCAAATTAATATGAAAGCATTGGCGGTTAGACATGGAAGTGAAAGCCACATGGAGAGTTGCAATACATTATCAATAGTGTTATAGGTAATCTGAAGATGGGAAGGAAAGGTCAAGTTGCTTCTCTTAACTTCTTATTTTATTATTATTTGTATTACCATAGCATCTCGGCGCCCTAGTCATGGATCTGGACCCCACTGTGCTACGGAACAAAAAGATGGTCCCTGCCCCAAGGAGCTTACAGTATAAGACAAAAGACAGTTTTCAGTAGGCATCATGGCAAAGGAGAGTTTTGAGGAGGGGCTTGAAGGTGGACAATGAGTTAGTTTTATAGATGTTTACAAGAGTGCTTGCCAAGCATGGGAGAGAGCACAAAGGTGCTTGTTTAAAATTTTAACAAGTGGGCAGTAGAGTCTGGCATCATAGGCCATCTTGGTATTGAATTAGAGATGACAGGTAAGGTGAGGATTGACTGGGAAGGTCCTTTGAAGTGATTACAAGCAATTTATTCTTGATGTGATAGAGAAGGAGGAGCCAGTGGAGAGATTCAAAGAGAAAGTGACTGTGCTTTCAAAGTTTTGGGTGGATGGAGTGTGTCCTGCTGCAACTTTAATTGCTACTAAATGTAGTTTTGCTTGTTAACAAATATTAGAGATTAGGGAAAAACAGCATCATTTTGTTTTGGCCAAACCCTTTCATTCAGAATTCAATTTTCCAAAACCAAAGCTAGATATTAGTTTAGGTTGTGCTCTGATTTTATGAATCCTCCATGTTGAAAATGTTCAGATAAATATTTTAGATTTGCGCGTGTTTTTTGAGGAACAGAAAGGACCCATAATTTAAGAGGTGAATACCTCACAGAAAGGCTACTTTGGAAGAAATTGCTTAAAGATGGATCATCTGGGTGAATGAAGTTCATGGAGATTTCACTCATCTAGTTACTCTGGGTGTGTTAGGATGGGGTGAATGTGATTTTAAAATGAAAGAAGGTCTCCAAACCTGGTCAAGATTGGAGAGAAATGTATAGAAGGCAGGAAATGGAGAAATAAATAAAATAAATAAAATGTGCTTTAGGGCTCAGATGCCATCAGTGGTGATATTGCAGAATCTAGAATATGTGTAGCTGTTGGGCTTAGCTACAGTGGATGCAACCCTACGTTCCCTCTAAGCTGTGCAGCTGTGTGGCCACCAAGAGCCGTGCATTTCAGGTGCCATTCCCCCCACTGCCATGCTGCTCCTGCCCTCTGCTTTGGAGCTCCTGGCCAGCTGCTCCTGGGAGCTTCTTGCTTGCTGTGCAGAGCAGGGAGGGAAGGGGATGCACTGATATCCCTTTGTTGCCTTAAATGCTTTTGAATATGAGATTTAGGCTCCTAAATCAGTTAAGCATTGCAAAACTGAGCACAGCAATGCCTAAATACTTCTAAAAATCTAGGCGTAAGTCATTTAAATGCTTTTGAAAATGTTATCCAAAGTGGAGATGAATCTGTGATCTCTTAAACACTGAGTCCCTAAAGGTAAATTCAATTTTTCAAAGAATACACATTGTAATTGCTTGTTTGTATGCTCTCAGATACAGACACTGAGAATATTTCTCTGTAAGAGTTGTACATTTTGTAGTTTGATGTGTATATGTATTTAAAATAGATAATCTGTAGATGGGAAACTATTGAGTAGGCTATCAAACTCTATTTGCTTCATTTGGTATCATTTCTGCTTCTGGCAAAGGTCTTGCACTTGACTTTGGTTTTTTAGGACACTATTGCAATTCCACCAACTTTACACTGTTAGAGGAAGTACCCTTTTAATTTTAAATGTAATTTAATTTTAAAATGAGCAACCCCAATGTAAGTAAAAGAGTCCATGACACGTTTTTGAAGAGTTGGCGATAACCCAAGGTCCTGGGCAACATTCCCTCTTTTCAATAAAACATATTCTAATATCCAAACCTGAGTGAGCTATTGCTGGACCCATATATAATGGCTGCTTTATTTGTCTGCCTTGTCATTGTGCTTCTACTAACTCATTATCCGTCAAACCAATCTTAGATATCTTGACTATTAAAAGCACTGAAAAAACATATTCTTTTCCAAGGATAGAGACTATGTAAATTATGTGCTGTATAGTTGCTCATTATAAATTAACCGTTTTGATGCTGGCAATTGTTGCAGTCTTTGTACCTTGGTACAACATGAAAGTATTCTCTGAAGTATTTTTGTGCCAGTATTAGCATTTGAAAAATGTAATTCCTGGTAAATGACTGTGTTTCACCCTAGGTACTAGGTACTTGAGGCAGGAAAGAATTGGTTGAACTTTACATCATGCATCCAGCTTTTTTGTAAAATACTCTTTCACATTTATGATTCATTATCATTTTCTCTTCAGGGTTTAGTTTCTCCTTTGCTAGATCATATACCAGCTTGATTTCTAATGGCACAGCAAATGCTATAATCTGAGTTGGTTAATTCCAATTTCATATGAATTCCTTAGAGCTACACAATACACGGTCATATATATATCTGAAACATAACAAAAATAATTATCCAGTAGGTAAGCATAATTAATTTCAGCAAAGTGTTCCCATAAGATCTATTACATTTAGAACATTATTGAGTTTGTAAGGATTTTTATGCAGGTTTTTGTGACTGGTAGGCATATATATGTGAAAATATCTGAAACTATGGAGCGTCAATGAAGCATTTTTTGCATTCGTCTCTGATAAATTGGAAATTTATCACCTATCACACTAGTGATATATTGTTACAGCTCTATTTGCTTCAGTAGAGTTTCTCCTGATTTACATTATTGGAAGAGATCAGAAAATCGGGCCTTTTATTCTGTACCTTAAATATCTTACAAATAAAGATGTCTTTGATCCAGTAGTTATAAGAAGCTGGGTGGGTTGATTGATGGGAATCGTTGACTCATTCCTATTGTAATTTATGTTGTCTTCATTGTAAATATTTTCTTATTCTACAGATCAATTTTCTGCTAAGATTTTCAAGGGACTGTATTTCAGTGTCTGACAGATAGTGACATTCTTCATTCAGGACTTCTTTTTTGTTGTGGGGATAGTAGTGTGTTAACCACTGTCCAGTCAGGAAACATAATTCAAATCAATTGCTCCTTTGACTAATTCAGTTGATCCTG
This sequence comes from Trachemys scripta elegans, assembly GCF_013100865.1. Lineage (NCBI taxonomy): Eukaryota > Metazoa > Chordata > Testudines > Emydidae > Trachemys > Trachemys scripta. The sequence goes on from NC_048299.1 coordinate 207,314,518, forward strand.
CGTTTGCTCAAAGAGGTTCCAGTGCAATAGAGTTAAGATATTCCTACATATTGTCTAGTGTGTGCACAGTAAGTAGTTTGAAGTCTGAGGAAAAGGGATAATTTATCTTTATCAGACTAAGAGTACAGCTTATATGAGAGAAAGTCTGGGAGGTTACCGGGCTATAAACTGAGTTGCTGTTATACTTGACTGGGTTCTGGAAAAGACTAATTTTCCAGTAAAGTAAAAAACATTTCATTTTGACACATAAGCCTAATTAAGGACCAGATTTTCAAAAGTTCATCTCTTATTTAGGCACTTAAATGAATTGCTTAGATTTTTAAAAGTGTTCATCACCCAGCAGCTCCCATTGAGAACAATAAAAATCAATGGGAATTTACTGCTTTTGAAAATCTGGCCACTTCATGTAGGTGTCCACATGGGAATTATTAGATATTGAATGCCTTTGAAAATCTAGCCCAAAACTTCTCAGCTAACAAATGAGCAAGGGATGAAACTCAAAGCCTTCAAAATTGTGTTTTGGTTCAGCTAAGCATCTGCAAAATGTGATGTTTGTCAAAAGATTAATCCAACTGATCCTAAATTTCCTGAGCCCACAAAACTGGGCTGGAAATCTCAAGAGAATTTTTTTTTTCATGTTGTTCAGACATTTCAGGTTCCTGTCCCAACCAGAACACAGGCTACATCTGTACTTAGAGATAGGGGTTTGATTCCCAGCTTTCACACTACCCTATTTACACTATGTCTACACTACCCGCCGGATCGGCGGGCAGCGATCGATGCAGTGGGGATCGATTTATCGTGTCTAGTGTAGACATGATAAATCAACCCTGAGCGCTTTCCCATGGACTCCTGTACTCCAGCGCCGCGAGAGGCGCAGGTAGAGTCGGTGGGGAAGCAGCAGACACCACGGTAAGTCGATCTAAGTATGTTGACTTCAGCTACAAAATTGCGTAACTTAGATTGATTTCTCCCCCACCCACCCCCCAGTGTAGACCAGGGCACAGACATACTTGCACTACTTCTCATCTTGTTAGCATGCTGAAAATAGAAGTGTAGCCAGAGTCACATAGACAGCAGCAGCACGGGCTAGCCATGCAGAGTACAGACACGTGGGTTCAGGCATATTTGTACAGCTAGCCCATGCTGCAGCTCTCTACTGCCCATGCTTCCTTGGCTATGCTTCTATTTTTAATGTGCTAGCTCGGTGAGAGCTAACAGGAATATGTCTGCAATATAAGAATCACACCCACAGAAACGACAAGGCATGAATAATGGAAAGAAAATCCAGACGTTTAAGCGCCTTCAAGTTCAGTTAGAATTTGTGTTCAATGTACGAGGGTGAGGGGAAAATATTTTCCAAACTGGTTTTTCCCAAGAGTGACTGTTCCTGTTTCCTATTAATTTAAAACATTTTGTTACTACAGTAATCTGTAATCAGGTAAAACAAAGTCTATGTCGCACCTTCAAAATAATGTGTTCAGAAATTAAAGATTTTTAACTTGGGTTAATGCTGTGTATAAGGAACAAGCAACTTAAAGACCTGTATGATATATACAAGTAGGGATAGACAATACAATTAGAAACGTGGTGCCTGCTGATTTATATATCATTGCTTTATTCTGAGATCTGTGCAAATACTGTAGGGTTTCAGTCCCAATGTAGGCTTTCTAAATAAAGCATTGAATTATCTTGGGGGGGAGGAGAGTGGCAGACTGATCAGTTTTGATTAAATCCAAAAGATATTTGAAGACTCTTTCAAAAGACTCCGTTTTAAGTTATGCCACTCAAATTCTCAGGCTCTTGAGAATTTAGCCTCTAAATATATTAGCCCAGATGCCTTCTTGTACCCTTATGTGGCATGAGGGGAAAGTGCAAAAGAAAGTGAGTTATACCTCTTTGAGTCTTAAGTTGCATCTCTGCCAGCCCTGACTACTGATGTAAGTTAGAAAAGTTTAGTGACTGTGCTTGCTTACTTCAGTTGACTAACGACTCTGTGGGAGTGAATTAGCATAGGTCAATATACCAGCTCCTGTGACAGAGTATAGGGGACAGTTAGGCCTTGGCTACACTTGCGAGTTGCAGCGCTGTAAAGCCGCCCCCAGCGCTGTAACTCACTCCCCGTCCACACTGGCAAGGCATTTGCAGCGCTGTATCTCTGTGGTTGCAGCGCTGCATGTACTCCACGTCACCGAGAGGAATAGCGTGTATTGCGCTGATGCTGCGGCACCAGTGTGGCCGCCCAATGCGCTGTGACTGGCCTCCAGAAGTATTCGGCAGTATCCCACAATGCCTGTTCTAGCCACTCTGGTCATCAGTTTAAACTCTACTGCCCTGGCCTCAGGTAACCAACCATGTGACCCACCCTTTACATTCCCCGGGAATTTTAAAAATCCCATTCCTGTTTGCTCAGCCCAGCATGGCGTGGAGTGCTATCAGCGAATCTTTCCAGGTGACCATGCCTCCACGCGCAAGCGAGACCCAGCATGGAGCAATGGCGAGTTGCTGGACCTCATCAGTGTTTGGGGGAGGAAGCTGTACAGTCCCAGCTGTGCTCCAGCCGTAGGAATTACGATACCTTCGGGAAGGTATCAAAGGACATGATGGAAAGGGGCCATGTCCAGGAGGCCCTGCAGTGCAGGATTAAAGTGAAGGAGCTGCGGAGTGCCTACCGCAAAGCCCGCGACGCAAACAGCCGCTCAGGTGCTCCCCCCGCAACCTGCCGATTCTAAAAAAAGCGTCAGAGCCGGTGGAGGGGGGGAGGAGGAGGAGGAGGAAAACGGGAGTGAGGATGGTGGGCCAGATGGAGACACCCCAGAATCCGTGGAGTCATGCAACTAGAAGCTCTTCTCGAGCCAGGAGGAAGGTAGCCAGTTGCAGCGGCCGGTACTTGGTGGAGGACATAGAGAAGAGCAGGTTCCCGGTAAGCAGGTTTTTTTTTCGGGAAGGAATTTTTTCGGTGCGGGCTCTTTGGGAGAGGAGGGTTAGGCATGCATGCCTAGATGCGGAATAGTGCATTGATGTGGTTTATCACATCACGGTAATCAGCCTCAGTAATCTCCTCGAATGTCTCATCCAGAATGTGTGCAATGCGCTTGCGCAGGTTTATCAGGAGAGTCACCGTGGTCCTTGTCCCAGCCAGGCTAACGTGTCCGCGCCACTGTGCCGCGGGGGGTGGGGGGACCATTGCTGCAAACAGGCAAGCTGCATATGGGCCAGGGCGGAAGCTGCATTGCAGTAGAAGTTCCTCCCTTGCTTCCCAGGTCACCCTCAGCAGCGAGATATCATCCAGGACAAACTCCTGAGGAAAATGTTGGGACAGTGTTCAGTGTAGGTGCCCCCTGCAGCTGTTGGCTCTCCCCAAGGCACAGAAATCCAGAGGACAGTGCAGCCCTGAAACAATCAATCCCCCTTACTCACCATTTTGAGGTTCCCATGGGATATGTGTGCTCTGTTTCAGATGGGAAAATTATGCTATTGTGTAGACCCTGGATCCTGCATCCTGGAGCGCCAAGTAGATGCTATCCAGGAGTTCGTAGCCATACAGAAGGAGCAGTACCGCAAGCGCAAATGCCACCCCCCCCACAGCCCTTGTCCCAAAACTCTTTCCGTTGTGCCCCACTGTCACCTCCAACCCACTTTCCCCAACTTCCGTGTTCACACCACCAGCTGCCTCCAACACCAGTATCTTCACCACCCAGCCCTGAAAACCACGACCCTTACCCTCTGCACTCAACCCTCATCACCATGCAGTATAGCTATCCTGAAGTGCAGCACTCACTGCACAGCACACCAGACAGGACATACGCGAATCTGTGATTGTACCGTTCCCCATTCCACCCCCTTGTTTCTTTTCAATAAATAATTTTTTTTCTTTTCAATAAATGGATTTTTTGGCTTTGAAAACATTCTTTATTATTGCATAAAGTAAGACTCCTTAGTCCAGAAAATAAACAGGCACTGCAAGTCTGCTTGTCTGCTTAGCAAACACTGATTCCTAAAGATTGGAACTACTGCACTTCACTCCCGTGCAGGATACCAGATATCACTGCTAGTTTTCAGCCTCAAATTGCTCCCTCAAGGCATCCCTAATCCTTGCAGCCCCAGGCTGGGCCCCTGTAATAGCCCTGCTCTCTGGCTGTGCAAATTCAGCCTCCAGGTGTTCAACCTCAGAGGTCCATGCCTGAGTGAAACTTTCACCCTTCCCTTCACAAATATTATGGAGGGCACAGGACGTGGATATAACCGCGGGGATGCTGTTTTTGGCCAAGTCCAGCTTCCCATACAGAGATTGCCAGCGGCCCTTTAAACAGCCAAAGGCACACTCCACAATCATTCGGCACTGGCTCAGCCTGTAGTTGAACTGTTCCTTGCTGCTGTCAAGGCTCCCTGTGTAGGATTTCATGAGCCACGACATTAACGGGTAAGCGGGATCTCCAAGGATCACAATGGGCATTTTGACTTCCCCTACCGTGATTTTCCACTCTGGGAAAAAAGTCCCGGCCTGCATCTTCCTGAATAGCCAAGTGTTCCGAAAGATGCATGCGTCATGCACCTTTCAGGGCCAGCCTGTGTTAATGTCAATGAAATGCCCATTGTGATCCACAAGCACCTGGAGAACCATAGAGAAATACCCCTTCTGATTAACGTACTCAGATCCTAGGTGGGGTGGTGCCAGAATAGGAATGTGCGTCCCATCTATCACCCCTCCGCAGTTAGGGAACCCCATTTGTGCAAAGCCATCCACTATTTCCTGCACGTTACCCAGCGTCACGGATCTTCTGAGTAGGATGCGATTAATGGCCCTGCAAACTTGCAACAACACGATTCCAACAATCGACTTTCCCACTCCAAACTGGTTTGTGACCGACCGGTAGCTGTCTGGAGTTGCCAGCTTCCAGATTGTAATAGCCATCCACTTCTCCATTGGCAGGGCAGCTCTCAATCTCGTGTCCTTGCGCCACAGGGTGGGAGCGAGCTCCTCACACAGTCCCATGAAAGTGGCTTTTCTCATCCGAAAGTTCTGCAGCCACTGCTCGTCATCCCAGACTTCCATGACAATGTGATCCCACCATTCGGTGCTTGTTTCCCGAGCCCAAAAGCGGCATTCCATGGTGCTGAGCATGTCTGTGAATGCCACAAGCAATTTCGTGTCGTACGCGTTACACGGCTCGATAGCATCGTCGGACTCCTCACTCTCACTGTCACTTTGGATCTTAAGGAATAGTTCGACAGCCAAATGTGACGTGCTGGCGAGATAAGTCAGCATACTCCTCAGCAGTTCGGGCTCCATTTCCCGCAGCCAACAGATCGCGCTGCACAGAAACCGTTGAAAGATGGCACCAAAGGTGGACGGAAACAAAGGGATTTCTGGGATGCGAAGCAATGCATCATGGGGGTGTGACGTTATTGACATAAACTGGGACTGTATAGATCATTGTTGCAACCAAGGTCCTGTAGTGGCACCCAAATCTTGTATAAAGGGGGTCAAATGGGGTGTCTAGGACAAGGTTATGCTTTACTGGTTATGATTATGCTGTCTATATGTGTGTATCAGTTTTGTAGTTGAAGTTATGAATATTGGCTCTATACTGTCTGTATGGCAAACTTATGCTATGCTTCTGGGTGACATCCCAGACAAGCTGAGATTAGCTCTGCCTAGCCTACTTGATGGCCCATTAAGGACCATCAGCTATACAATGGACCCATTGAGAGAAGGCAGATACGCCTTGTAACTCAGCAAAGTATGCAGGGACTGGCCCATGTGACTCCAGACTCCATTTTGCTGTAATTTTCCACAGTAAGAACAAAGAGGTGTTCTTACACCTGGAAAAGACTATATAAGGCTGATGCCTCATCTCCATCTGGTCTTCAATCCTGCTTCTTACCTCTGGAGGAACTTTGCTACAAACTGAAGCTCTGAACAAAGGACTGAATGACCCATCCCAGCTGGGGATGTATTCCAAAGACTTGATTTGAATCTGCAGTTTATTCCATCGCTGCTGCAAGCCTGAACCAAGAACTTTGCCATTACTGTATGTAATTGATTCCATTTAACCAATTCTAACTCTCATCTCTATCTTTTTCCTTTTGTGAATAAACCTTTAGATTTTAGATTCTAAAGGATTGGCAGCAGCGTGATTTGTGGGTAAGATCTGACTTGTATATTGACCTGGGTCTGGGACTTGGTCCTTTGGGATCAGGAGAACCTTCCTCTTTTACTGGGGTATTGGTTTTCATAACCATTTGTCCCCATAACAAGTGGCACTGGTGGTAATACTGGGAAACTGGAGTGTCTAAGGAGATTGCTTGTGAAACTTGCGGTTATCCAGTGGGATGAGACCGAAGTCCTCCTAGTCTGGCTGGTTTGGTTTGCCTTAGAGGTGGAAAAACCCCAGCCTTGGGCTGTAACTGCCCTGTTTTAGCAATTTGTCCTGAGTTGGCACTCTCAGTTGGGTTCCGCCAGAACCGCATTGTCACAGGGGGGTTGGGACAGGACCCAAAAGGCCCCGCACCCACGCCCCCTCCCCACAACCCACGGCGCCAGAATGGGAAGAGGTGCTCTGTGGGATAGCTGCCCATAATGCACTGCTCCCAATGGTGCAGTAAATGCTGCAAATGTGGCCACGACAGTGCGCTGGGCCGCTGTCAGTGTGGACAGACTGCAGCGCTTTCCCTACTCAGCTATACGAAATGAGGTTTAACTCACAGCGCTGTACATCTGCAAGTGTAGCCAAGGCCTCTGTATGGGAGCAGTTGTGCCACTTTATGCTAGCTAAGAGCTTCCTTATATCATGGAAATTCTCAGCTGGTCCATTAAGGCCATATTCCACCACTTTGCACAACCCGAGTGGCACAAAAAAGGAGGAGAGAATCAGGGTCAGTATCTGGATGCCTTTTCCCCAGCTCATGTTAGAGAATTACTGTTTGTTATTTCCACAGAATCCTTTTGTGATGTCATTATCAGACATTTATACTTTGCAGCACAATAGGTGCACATGGCCCCTTACAGAGAGAATAAAGACTCAGGGCCAGATTCTTTATCCACTTGCACCCCTTTTGTGTCATTCAGGTGATGCAAAGGGGATGTAAACAGACACAAAAGCCCAGCGGAGTACTCTCCCATACGAGACTGCTTCCCAGTTAGTGCATCTGAGCCAGATCTGGAAATAGTATCAGGGAAGAAATTCTAGACATAGGGGAAAGAGATACTTGGGAAAAACCACCCAAGAGAACATGGCTGGAGCTGGATTCAGTGAAAGGATGATGTAAACAATACATAACTATGTAGACCCTAAAAGGGGAAGTCATGGGGTTTGAACTTGTTGTAGAAAAAATAGAGAGCAAGGTGAGTTTGGTGGTAGCATTTTGGATCGACTGAAGGTAAGAGGTTTGTACTGTTGTCCCTCAGCATCAGCATGGAGAACAGGAATTAATATAGCATTATTGTGACATGTTTTATTTACTAGCACCTTTCTTAGCATCTAATTGATATACTTCAACAGTATTTCCTCCTTAGTGTAATGTACTTCCAAAAGTGATTAGCAAAGTGTCATTTCTCTTTGATTTCTCTGATGAGTAATATACCCAACTGGTCTAAAACATGAATGATAAATGCTTTTATTTTGTTACATGTCAGATTTTTTCATTTATGTTTATTACATACAGAGAGAACTCAGTCCTGCTACCACTTAGCACATAAGTAGTCCCACTGTACTGAATAGATATTCAGTAGACACTTCTATAGGGACTCTGCATGGATGCTGGGGGTTCACCCTGGCAGAATTCCATGCAACATGAGGGTCACATGTCTACACTATGGATACATTTAAACTGTCTCCAGGTCTTATGAGTTTGTAAATAATGGGCCAGAATATTTGCTGCAGCTGAACTGCTTATGGTACAGTTGGGGAAGGGGCAAAAGTGGCTTGAAGTTCATTATTGCTCTCCCCTTGTCCTGCTTCTGCTTTGTGCAGAGCCAGTGACTACACACTGGATTACAACATGTTAAGCGCTGGTCTACTTTGCAAGAGCCCCTCATTGCTGAAACTACAGATAGGGATCAATGTGGTGTAAGGGGCTTCCTGACCATGCCCATAGGTATTTGTTTGGAGGGAGCGCCTCAGCTAGGTCTTGGCCCCATTGCATTAGGCACTGTGCAAACATATAGTCAATGAAAATCCCTGTCCTAAAACATTTTCAAGACATAGCAGGTGAATGAAACAAGTGTGGCTGAGTGCACTGGCAGCATGGAGGAACAGTGGCCTAAAAATCTCCACATTGGCTCTGTATCACCAGATCATTACTCTCTCCCCTCCCCCGCACATCCCTCCCGCAATGTCAGTTTTAATACTAAATTGCACCAGTGATGCAACACACCCTCATGCAGCCTCATTGGATATGAGAATCTGGCCAGAGTCTTAACTGTAAAATTCCAGTCCTTCATGCAATTGAAAGGGACATATAAATTAGAAGGATCTTAGCCTCCACTTTAAATACTCCAATAAGCACTTAGAACTGATCGTCATTTCTCAAGATTCATATGGAATGGCAATAAAATAATCTTTAGACTACTACAGCTCTAGAAGAATTGGTGAAGCAACTTTTCTAAATGAATGCTGCAACTCAGCTAAAACTTATATTGGATTGGACCAAAAAGGATGAAATCAAATAATTGCATAGGTTTAAAAGGTGATACATAATTAATACGACTAAAAAAGCTAGCATTTATTGGTCAGCAAGATGAGAACCAGGATCACAGAAAATAACTCGTGGTTTGTTTCCCTTTGTGCTGAAAAGGTAGGAAAATATATTACACTAATTTCTCAATATGACTAAGAGGAAAAAAGAGCACAAATGATGTAATAAGCATTTGACAAAACCGAGTTAATGTATTAAACACAATTTGAGTTCTAGATGGTGAACAATATAATTTCAGTGACTGTTTCCTTGTGGTATGATTAAGATGCATAGATGTCTCTTCTAATTGCATTGAGCTATCTGACTCACTAAAAGCTTACAAGACATGCAGCTAGTTTAATTAAATTATGCACATAGTGATAGTAGCAGCTGAAATCATGTATGGTGCTTGATCTAAGAGTTCCTATGTTTATAAATCTGTCAGCAGGGTGTTTTTAATGGAAGTCTTGCATCTCTTGTCTCCACTTATATGATCTGTCTACTGGAGAAACCAGGCCAGGTTCACTAGTAGACTCTAGCTGCTTTGTGCCTGTCCAGTCAGAGAAATTGGGCTTACTAGTGTTTTGACTCCTGGAGTGGCACAAAAGCCACAACTACAGTTGAATCTGGCATTTTACTCTTATCTTAAGTTGTAAGACCCATCCTTTGGCTTCTCTGGGCTTTGGAAAATACAAAGTTTGAGTGGGTTGCTGTTTGTTTTATTTTGAAAGCAGTACTTTTAAATTTTGATTTTCTGAACCAAATAGTGAACTAAGCCACACAACTCCAACTAATTTTAAACCCCCTCATTGTCAGCTTTGGAAAGTGGAACCTTGAACTTCAAAAGTTATGTTTTTATTAAATTTTGTACATGCATCCTAAGAGTCTGTAATTGAATTAATTTTGGGCCATTGTCTGCCAACCTTGCTCACCTGGAGTAATACTTTGTTCCACAGATAATCTCATGTCTTTCATCGGAGCTACTTGTGGAATAAGGTACTACTCAAGGTGAGTAATGGAGACAGAATCTATCCCTATATAAAAAAAAAACCAACCTAATTTACCTATAGGAACATTAGCTATTGAATGCAAGCAACCATAAATACAATTCTCATAACTCCATACTACAATGTTAACATGTGAGAAACTAATCATGGTCATTGTCTGTTGATCTGTCCACCACAATGTTGTGGTTTGTACTAGCACTTTGATCTTTTTGGTCTGGTAGGAATCAGCTGAATACCAATTTTTTTCCCTAGAATTCCTAAGCAACACATATGGGAAAGCAGTGTATGCGAGTGATTCAAAGAAATAATGCTAAATATGCTCGGTTCAGGAAAGTATTGAAAAAATAACAAAAAAAATTGCCATAAATTATTAAAAAATCTCTACTGTGGGTTTTAATGATTATAGTTATATTTTCCAGACTGCATATGCATTGGCAAATACTGAATCATAATCCTCCCTTAGGATGAAATGAACAAAAAAACAAGTCTGTTACTCCATTAATAATGTATTAATATTTCTGTAACTTTATTTTTGCATTTTCTCATACTGATTATGATAACGTATGTCAGAGTTTAATCTAGGTTGTTTCCCCCCCAAAAGAAAGAGGCATCAAACAAACAGTGAATGGTTTGGCAGCACTGTATTCTGTTTCTAAAGAACAAAAGAATAATTAATTGCAGTCATAACTATAATAGCTGAGTTTTTCTATTTAAAAATGTATTCCTTGTATTTCAGTGGGAGAGGTAGCCATTGTCCTTAGACAACTATGTATTTTATCTAAATGCAAAAGATGGAAATATTACTGTTATAACCATTGGTGTTATGTATGATTTCATTTGTCTTTTTAATATGATTTTTATTTAGAATATATAGACTCTTAGAATCGTAAGACTGAAAGGGACCTTGAGTGGTCTTCTAGTCCAGTCCCCTGCACTCAAGGCAGAACTAAGTATTATCTTCTAATCTAGACCATCCCTGACAGGTGTTTGTCCAGCCTGCTCTTAAAAATCTCCAGTGACAAAGATTCCATAACCTTCCTAGGCAATTTATTCCAGTGCTTAACTACCCTGACATTTAGGAAGTTTTTCCTAATATCCAATCAAAACTGACCTTGCTACAATTTAAGCCCATTGCTTCTTGTTCTATCCTCAGAGGTTAAGGAATTTTTTTTTCTCCCTCCTCCTTTTAACAACCTTTTATGTACTTGAAAACTGTTATTTAGGGCTATCGATTAATCGCAGTTAACTCACACGATTAACTCAAAAAATTAATTGTGATTAAAAAAATTAATTGTGATTAATCTCAGTTATAATCACACTGTTAAACAATAGAATACTAATTGAAATTTATTAAATATTTTGGATGTTTTTCTACATATTTAAATATATTGATTTCAATTACAACACAGAATACAAAGTGTACAGTGCTCACTTTATATTATTATTTTTATTACAAATATTTGCACTATAAAAATGATAAACAAAAGAAATAGTATTTTTCAGTTCACCTCATAAAAGTCCTGTAGTGCAATCTCTTTATCATGAAAATGCAACTTACAAATGTAGATTTTTTTTGTTACATAACTGCACTTAAAAAGAAAACAATGTAAACAATGTAAAACTTTACAAGTCCACTCAGTCCTACTTCTTGTTCAGCCAATC